>NW_026897020.1:0-279746 GCF_033153095.1 Gastrolobium bilobum | reverse complement strand
TTGATGTATTGTTGGTCCATAACAGATTGTGAATCTGCTGTGTTTGGACTTTGAGCTGTGGACTCTTGGCTTTTGGAGTTAGCTTGCAAGGTAAGCTTTCGTGTCCTCGGTTTAGCCATGTTGTGGTTCCACCATGTCCCATGGGGGTATGGTTTATGCATGCTGTGTACATGCTTTTGGATATTTGATATGTTGATTGAACTTTACATGTAATGGCTTTTAATATCCATGTGTTGTTTCATCTTGACGGGAAGCCTGAGTATGTAGCGCCATACAAGATGGTGTACCGGGGTGAATGCAAGTGGTACTTGCACGGTGTGTAGGTGATAGACGTATACCTGCACTGTCTCTGGCCAGTAGATTAGTATTGACACACATGACATGATTATCTGTTGCATTGCATTGTTTTTGAAATGATAAATGATAAACTGCTTTTGAACTTATATTGCACATGTAAGTGAGCTTGGGGTGGAAGATCCTTGAGGACTCACTGACTTACTGAGATTTCTAGATTAGAGATCTTACCCCACGTTTGGGGAATGCTTATTTCAGGATCAGGTAGTATGGGTACTGATGCCTCAGGCGGCGGGAGGCCGGAGTTTAGCTGATTTTGTTGTTTCTGCTTATTTGTTAGCATGACTGGATTTGGATGCTGTTTATGTTTTCCGCTATTTATGATATGATGTTGTTGAGACTGATGTTGGGCATGTTGCCTTATTTGAGTGAGCATGGGGATTGTCCATGACACCTTCTGTTAGTACTTGTAGTTTGGAGTTGTATAAACTGTTAGATGGTCCGGTCTACGTTATTGTAGCTACGTGACTAGAGCCACATTTATATTATCTATGTTATGAGGTATTTCAGTTAGCTGTTTTATTGCAATTACATACAGGCGATGTTTTATTAATTGATTATTAAGCAAGTTGGTAATGTTAATGGCATCATAATTGAAAAGAAAAAGTAATTCCGCATTTTAATTAAGCGCAGCTTAATACGATATTATGATAACATTACCGGATATATACGGGGTGTTACATTTATGGTATCAGAGCAATGGTTCGAGGGAAAAGCCTGTATGTATTGCAATTGCTAGGTTGCTTGGTTGTGTCTGTCTTTGTGTTTACTCCGTCGAATTTTATTATGATGTTGTATATGTGATCACATTGCGTGGGCCTGATCAACTCATAATTTGTGTAACTTGTGCAGAGTCATGGTAAGGTCCGGGAGAACACGAGATACTTCTGAGGATCAATCTGATCCTATCCTGACTGCATTGGCTGAGATGCAGGTGGCTAGGTTAGCCGATCAGGAGGCCGCTAGAGTGGCCAACGCGGCAATGATGGAAGCTGTTCGCGAGGCGAACCGGATAGCCGCAACTGAGGTTCGTGAAGCGAACCGGAGGACCACTGAGGAAGTCCTCGAGGCGAACAGGATGGCGAACATGACGATGATGAGAGTCATGTTGGAGGAGATGAGGGCTGGTCCTGCTGTAGGCCATGCTCCACCACCACCGCCACCGCCTCCACCTAGTGTTCAGGAGGAGAGCCATAGTCACATCGGCAGTGCTACTCATGCCGCTGAGACGGGGGAGCCCCTTGTGGGGATTGCTGAGGATCGTGATGTGATCGATCGCCGGCTGAATGCTTTCAGGAAGCATAAGCCACCTGTGTTTGAGGGGTCTTTGGATCCTATTGCTGCTGCGAGATGGCTAGAGTCGGTGGACAAGATTTTTCGGGTCATGCAGTGTACAGACCCACAAAAGTTGATGTTCTCGACTTACATGCTGGAGGGCGATACCCATGAGTGGTGGACGCACACCTCTCGTGCTTTTGAGAGGCAGGGTCGTGTCATGACGTGGCCATTCTTTGAGGAGTGCTTTCTGGGCCGATACTTTCCCTATGATGCGCAGGAGAGGAAGCAGGGAGAGTTTGATCGTTTGGTACAGGGCTCGATGTATGTTGATGAGTACCTGGCTAAGTTTAATGAGCTAGTGAAGTTTGCACACTTCCGGATGGTTCCTCTACTCCTTTGTTTCTGGCAGCTAAGTTCCGCAGGGGACTTAGTGAGGTGATTGCTGAGCATCTTGCTGGTGCTGCTTCGAGGGACTTTGGTACACTGGTTCAGCAGTGTAAGGACATCGAGGATGTTTGCGTGGCAAGCAAGGCCAAGAGGGCCAAGGTTGAGGAGAGCAAGGGAACAGGTGGTTCCACTCCTGCTCCTACTTCTTGGAAGGACAGGAGGTTTGCTGATAAGGGCAAGGGAAAGCAGTTAGCGACTAGGCAGGCGCCTGGTCAGTTCTAGAGAGCTGTTTCACATCAGGGGAGTTCTGCTAGGCTTCCTACCACTCCGAGATGTTCGGGATGTGGGAAGGAGCATGTGGGACGCTGTGCTACGGGGCAGTTGCTGTGCTTCAAGTGTGGCAAGGAGGGCCACTTCTCTAGAGATTGTCCGTCGTCGACGGCGAGAGCTGCAGCTGTTCAGGCAGTTCCTTTGCAGATGGTTCCGATGGCATCTTCTTCGGCACCTGCAGTGCCACATTCTGTTGGGAGAGTGTATACACTAGATAGGCAGCAGTCGGACCGCGCTCCGAACCTTGTCAGAGGTACTGTGTCTATTGGTGATTCTTTTGTGGATGCTATCTTTGATTCAGGGGCTACTCATTCGTTTGTTGCTACCCCGATTGCTTTGGGGCTTGAGTTGCCCAGTGCTGTGCTTTCTCCACCGTTGCGGGTGACTACCGCCACCGGAGAGATTTGTGATTCTACCACTGTACATCGCGATGTAGTGTTTCAGTGGGATGGCCGTGAGTTCTCGGTAGATCTGATAGGGTTGCCGATGGCCAACCTTGAGATTATTCTGGGCATGGATTGGTTGTCTAGAAACTGTGCATTGATTGATTGCTGTGCAAAGCGCGTGGTGATGTCTCCGTGTGATTTCACAGCTAGTTCCTCGCCATACATTTCACTGCTGCAGGCCAGGAGAGCGCTGCGAGCAGGGGCATTGGGTTATGTCATGTTGGGTGGTTTGGTGAGTGGGACACAGGAGGATATCACTGGCATTCCTGTGGTGGGGGAATTCCTTGAGGTGTTTCCTGAGGAGATTCCTGAGTTTTCGCTACAGCGGGAGATAGAGTTCTCCATTGACTTGTTGCCCGGTGTGGGGCCGATTTCTTTAACTCCTTATCGGATGTCGCCACCGGAGTTGGCTGAGCTGAAGAAGCATATTGAGGATCTTTCGGCGAAAGATTTCATTAGACCGAGTGTGTCTCCTTGGGGAGCACCGGTCATCTTCGTGAAGAAGAAGGACGGGACAATGCGATTGTGCACTAACTACAGGCAGTTGAACAAGGTGACAATCAAGAACAAGTATCCTCTTCCCGGATTGATGATCTGTTGGATCAGCTCAGGGGTGCTTGTGTGTATTCCAAGATTGATCTCCGGTCCGGATACCATCAGATTCGGGTGAAGCCGGAGGATGTCCCGAAGACCGCGTTTCGTTCGAGATACGGTCATTTTGAGTATTTGGTGATTCCGTTTGGACTCACAAATGCGCCGGCAGTGTTCATGGATTACATGAACAGGATTTTCCAGCCGTATCTGGATCAGTTTGTGATTGTCTTCATTGATGATATTCTGATCTACTCCAAGACTGAGGGGGAGCATGTGGAGCATCTGAGGATAGTTCTGCAAGTGCTGAAGGAGAAAAAACTTTATGCTAAACCTTCCAAGTGTGAGTTTTGGCTCAAATCAGTCAAGTTTCTGGGGCATGTGATTTCAGCAGATGGAGTTGCAGTGGATCCCAACAAGATTGAGGCCGTGTTGGATTGGGAGAGACCCAAGACAGCTACGGAGGTGAGGAGCTTCTTAGGTTTGGCAGGTTACTATCGGAGATTCATCAAGGGTTTTTCCACGATGGTTCTCCCTTTGACTCGCCTTACCCGAAAGGAGACTCCATTTGTGTGGACTCACGAGTATGAGGCGTGCTTCCAGGAGTTGAAGGAGAGATTGACTTCTTCACCTGTGTTGATCCTTCCTAATCCTGAGGAGCAGTTTGAGCTTTACTGTGATGCTTCTGGAAAGGGGCTGGGCTGTGTGCTGATGCAGTCTGGTAGAGTTGTTGCTTTTGCTTCGAGGCAGTTGAAGCCTCATGAGGAGAACTACCCGACTCATGATTTGGAGTTGGCTGCGATTGTGTTTGCTTTCAAGATTTGGAGGCATTATCTTTTTGGTTTGAGGTTTGTGGTGTTCAGTGACCACAAGAGTTTGAAGTACCTGTTCGACCAGAAGGAGTTGAACATGAGGCAGAGGAGATGGATGGAGTTCATAAAGGACTACGACTTTGAGCTTAGGTATCATCCTGGCAAGGCCAATGTGGTAGCCGATGCTTTGAGTCGGAAATCCAGTAGTTCATCCAGTTTGCTACTTGGTAACTTCGATGTGGTTGAGAAGTTCCGCCACTTGGCAGTGACCGCTCCGTGTGCGAGCGTACTTCTCGGGTTGGAAGCATCAGATGTCGTCAACGAGCTGTTAGAAAGGATTAAAGAGGCACAAGTTCAGAGAGAGTGTCTGGATTATGTGAAGAACCAAGACGGTGTGTCTTGGAATGATGATGGATTGCTTTTGTTCCAGCGGAGGATTGTGGTTCCTCGAGGTCCGTTGACAGAAGAGGTTATGGCAGAAGGCCATAAGGGTCAGTTTTCTATCCACCCTGGTGCTACTAAGATGTATCAAGACTTGAAGAAGAACTTCTGGTGGCCGGGCATGAAGAAAGATGTTGCTATCTTTGTGTCCAAGTGTTTGGTTTGCCAGAGGGAGAAGATTGAACACCAGAAGCCGTCTGGTAAACTTCAACCTCTTGAGATTCCGGAGTGGAAATGGGAGAGCATTTCCATGGACTTCGTTGGGGGTTTGCCGAAGACTAAGGTTGGCTGTGACTCGATATGGGTCATTGTGGACAGACTGACGAAGTCTGCCCATTTTCTTCCAGTGAAGGTGAGCTTCACTACAGAGCAGTTGGCCAGATTGTATGTTCGCGAGATTGTGAGGCTTCACGGGGTGCCCGTGAGTATCATCAGTGATAGGGACCCGAAGTTCACATCTCGGTTCTGGGAGGCGCTGCAGGGAGGTTTTGGTACGCAGTTGAGATTGAGTACCGCCTATCACCCTCAGACTGATGGACAGACTGAGCGGACTATCCAGACCTTGAGGACATGTTGCGGGCTTTCACGTTGGAGCAGGGCTCGGCATGGGATAGGTACCTTCCTTTGGTGGAGTTTTCGTATAACAACAGTTTCCATGCTAGCCTAGGCATGGCACCCTACGAGGCGCTCTACGGTAGGAGGTGTCGTAAACCTACTTGCTGGTCGGAGGTTGGGGATCGTGAGTTGTTTGGCTTGAATTTTGTCCAAGATACCACCCTGCAGATCCAAATGATCAAGGAAAAGCTGAAGCAGGCGCAGAATCGTCAGAAGAGCTACTACGATGTCAAGCATCGTCCACTGGAGTTCAGTGAGGGTGAGCACGTGTTTCTGAGACTTTCACCTGTCACCGGTGTTGGACGGGCCCTCGGAGTGAGGAAGCTGAGCCCGCGGTTTATTGGGCCATACCAGATCCTTGGTAGAGTAGGACCTGTTGCCTACCGGCTTGCCTTGCCTCTGAACCTGGCCAACATCCACGACGTGTTTCATGTGTCTCAGCTTCGGAGGTACATAGCAGATCCTTCGCACGTGGTGCAACCGAATGATGTGGAAGTTCGAGAGAACTTAAAGACTCCCGTAGGACCACTAAAGATTCTCGATCGTGGCGAGAAGCAGCTGAGGAGCAAAATCATTCCGATGGTCAAGGTGCAGTGGACCGGAAGGACTCCTGAGGAGTGTACTTGGGAGCGAGAGGACGAGCTTCTCTGGCAGTACCCCGAGTTTCGATCAGGTATGTTTCTGATTTTGAGGTCAAAATCCTAAAAAGGTGGGGTGAATGTAAGAACTCGCACCGTTAATTAAGGTATTTAATTAATAAATTACGAGAAAATAGGAAATGATTCCATAATTGACTCTAATAATTATTATGAGGCTTTAATAATTATAGTTAGTGAGTAATAATGCTGAAAGTCGCTTTTCGGAAGAAAAGTGCAGATACCGGTTCTGCTAGTCCGTATAAATGCGTGCCGAAAAAGTATCCCAGAAAATTAATGTAAGTGCATGATAATTACTAGAATAATATGTAGGACTTGTAAAACGAGTTTCAAGTCCAGATAATGAGAACTGGTGCTGGAAACCGGTACTGACTTGGAAAAGCGCGTACCGGAAAAGTGCTCAGAAAATTATAAGAAAATATGATAAATCTTAGAAAATTATGTAGTTTCATAATCCAAAGTTTGGGATTAAAATGCTAAGCGTAGCAACTAAAGTTAATACTGTGTGTTAATTGGGTAAGTGGCTATAAATACCCTTGTTAAGGGCACAAAGCCCTAGGTTTTCTGTTGCTACGTGAATGCTGGAGTGGCTGGTCAGTTGCTACTGTTCCATTGAGCTTTCTTCACCATTTTGGAGATCAAGTGTCAATTTTGCTTGGTTTCTTCACCTCCAAACACTTGAGCCTTGTGTGAGTGGTCATTGTGAGTGTGAAAGGAGCACATTTTCTGAGTTGTGGTGGTTGTGGGAGCTGAGGTGTTTTCTGGTTTGGTGGCATTCTTGTTGAGGAGTGTTGTGCTTGGCTTGTGAGGCTTCAAGGAGCTTCATTTGTGAAGAAAGATCCTTGCTTGGGTGGTATTTTCGTACACCCTTGAAGTCAGCACCTTGGGAGCTGATTGTGAGCTCCAAGAGCACCTCCAACCTCTGTCTTGAGCTTTGGTAAGCCTTGTCACCTTTGGTCTTGAGTCTTTGAACTTAAAAATGAAAGCTTGATGCATGTTAAGGCTTAAAGATGATAACTTGTTGTTGAGTAATGTTGAACACACCTAGAAATGCATGTTTAGGTGCTTTAAATCGTTAAAAACCCAACCTTGGAAGGATATCTTCACGAAATGCATTTTCTGCATTCTGTCGTGAAATATCCGGATATGTGCCCGATGAATATCCGGATATGTGATATCCGGATATGGGTTTTGAGTATCCGGATACTAGGTATCCGGATATGGGATTCTGGATATCCGGATATTGCATATCCGGATACGTCCAGTGAGATATCCGGATATTTTATATCCGGATATGGTCCCGAGGAATATCCAGATATTCTGGGATTTCGTAGAACAGTAGTTGTGCTGTGTGTACAGTAGGCTATTGGGGGTTTGTGGACCCTAGATTGATGAAGTTGAACTTCTGTATTTAATGGACTAAGCCAGAATCATGGGATTAAGGGCTTGTGGCTTTGTTAGAAGCTTTAAGACTTGAAAACGTAATGAAAAGGCGTCGTCTTAATATTGTATGCTTGTGGTGCATGTTGTTGATGTATTGTTGGTCCATAACAGATTGTGAATCTGCTGTGTTTGGACTTTGAGCTGTGGACTCTTGGCTTTTGGAGTTAGCTTGCAAGGTAAGCTTTCGTGTCCTCGGTTTAGCCATGTTGTGGTTCCACCATGTCCCATGGGGGTATGGTTTATGCATGCTGTGTACATGCTTTTGGATATTTGATATGTTGATTGAACTTTACATGTAATGGCTTTTAATATGCATGTGTTGTTTCATCTTGACGGGAAGCCTGAGTATGTAGCGCCATACAAGATGGTGTACCGGGGTGAATGCAAGTGGTACTTGCACGGTGTGTAGGTGATAGACGTATACCTGCACTGTCTCTGGCCAGTAGATTAGTATTGACACACATGACATGATTATCTGCTGCATTGCATTGTTTTTGAAATGATAATTGATAAACTGCTTTTGAACTTATATTGCACATGTAAGTGAGCTTGGGGTGGAAGATCCTTGAGGACTCACTGACTTACTGAGATTTTTAGATTAGAGATCTTACCCCACGTTTGGGGAATGCTTATTTCAGGATCAGGTAGTATGGGTACTGATGCCTCAGGCAGCGGGAGGCCGGAGCTTAGCTGATTTTGTTGTTTCTGCTTATTTGTTAGCATGACTGGATTTGGATGCTGTTTATGTTTTCCGCTATTTATGATATGATGTTGTTGAGACTGATGTTGGGCATGTTGCCTTATTTGAGTGAGCATGGGGATTGTCCATGACACCTTCTGTTAGTACTTGTAGTTTGGAGTTGTATAAACTGTTAGATGGTCCGGTCTACGTTATTATAGCTCCGTGACTAGAGCCACATTTATATTATCTATGTTATGAGGTATTTCAGTTAGCTGTTTTATTGCAATTACATACAGGCGATGTTTTATTAATTGATTATTAAGCAAGTTGGTAATGTTAATGGCATCATAATTGAAAAGAAAAAGTAATTCCGCATTTTAATTAAGCGCAGCTTAATACGATATTATGATAACATTACCGGATATATACGGGGTGTTACAATATATCTCAACACGCCCCCTCACACGAGAGCCCATTGGGCTTGAAGAGTGGATGATGCAACAGGCCCAGCCTACCTGTGCTAAGAAATTCTACAAGAGAAAGTGGAGGGCGGCGAAGCTCTGATACCATGTAAAGAACCTTGAGATACACCACCCCAAAAGCTAGCTCAAAGGGTGGGAGTGCCCAAGGCCTTTATAAACTCCACATTAGTTGTATGTGCAACTAATGTGGGACTATATATCTCAACATAACCTTTATATATATATATATATATAGTAGCGGACCCAGGAATTATTATGACGGGGGGCGAAAAAAATAATATTAACTATTCAATAACCAATTACATTCCAATTCATTTTGGTCAATGTTTCAACATTAAACTAGAATTCAATTAGCTATTAAATTTGTTGTTGAATCGGAGATAAACTGAATAATAATCAAATTAAAATATAACCGATTCATAATCCGACCACTAAACCTAGCCGGTCTAGTTCAGCTTTTAAAACATTTTTCCTTTTTTTTTTTGGTAAACAACATTTTTCCATTTTAACTACCTAATTCTAATTGTATCGGTCATAAATAGGTAAAAAGTTTCTAATAAATACTTCTAGTAAATACTACCTAATTCAATTTTTTCATTTAAAATACTTATAGTAAATCTACATTTTGCATATACCGGTCAAAATCTTTATTTTCCACTTCAATACTTCTCTCCTTATGTTCCTTTAACTTGGAAAATCTCCATTCGTTTATAGCTACACCATCCTGTAATCATTCACAATGCTATTATTTTTGTACAACGTAAAGCTTGCCGTAACAAGTTATACACTTAACCAAACATTGTTTATATATTATGTGTACCTTTCTAGTCTGATGTTGCGACCTGCCCTTGAATTGGTTTTTCTATATGCAGAAATTTTAAATATATAATTTTTTAGCAGGGGCGGGGGCCACCACTAGCCCCCATATAGGTCTGTCCCTGTATATATAGGGGTGTAAATAGACTAGGTTAGGATTTGGCTTAAATAGGCCAAGCCTATGTAAAAAACATAGCATCTAGCAAACCGGAAAAAAAAAAAACATAGCATCTGGCCTAGCCTGTGTAGGCCCCAAATTACAAGTTTGGTCAGACCTATATTTAAAAATAAAATTCTTGGCCTAGGTTTGTTTGCCTATTTAAACCTATTAAACATCGAACAATTAAAAAAATAACTAAAATAATATTATTTTATTATTCAAAATTATTAAAATAATAATTTTATTTAAAATTAAAAATATGATATAGGCCGACCTGTAGGCTTATAGGCCCGACATGTATAGAAAAGCCTATGGCCTATTTTCTAAATAGGTTTATTTAAAAGCTTAGGCCTGTTCTACTTTACTATTTATAATAGGTCAAACTTGACCTAATATAGATTACGCCGTAGCCCGTAGGCCCCTGTAAGCCAGCCTAGCCCATTTACACTCCTATATATACATATATATATGAGTTCATTTTTTCTAAAGTTACTTTAGACAACTTTGTTAAATGTTCACCGAAACGACGTCGTTTCAGTTAATATTAGACAAAATTGTGTAAAGTAACATTAAATATTTTTCCCTATTCTATTGTTTTTCATGTCACATGCCATAAAGTTATGTCCTGTCATCCCAAAATTACGTCTTTTTGCAAGTTAGAGGAATTAACGAAGAGTGTTTTGGTATTTTTGTTTGTTTATTTATTATATGAATTTTATCAAAACACCCTTCATGAATTCTTCTAACTCCTAAACGTAGTTTTGAGGTGACATAACATAACTTTATGTCATGTAACATGACAAACATTCATGTCACCCAAAAATTACGTCATTTTGCAAATTAAAGGAATTAATAAAGGATGTTTTGATATTTTTGTTTGTTTATTTATTAACCAAAACTCCCTTCACAAATTATCCTAACTTCCAAAATGACATAGTTTTGGAATGACATGATATAACTTTATGTCATGTGACATGACAAACAATAAACTTTATATATATAGGGGTTAGCATTTATATTTAAGATGACACAAAAAAATTTCTTACACACACAACATTTTGTGGGACCCACACTTTTTGAAAAAAAAAAAAACTACGGCACGCAAAACGAATCTCTATAACATTACACAATCACTTTTCCTACAACATAACTCTTATAAAACCCATATACACATATATATATATATATATAGAGGTAGGATCTTTTGACACCGGTGTCAAATTTGAAGTTTGACACCTCATCTGAGAGCCGTTAGATCAAAAAAGATTAACGACTCTGATTTGTAAGCGTGTGATACCATTGATTTTTTTTTATCCAACGGCTCTCAGATGAGGTGTCAAACTTCAAATTTGACACCTGTGTCAAAAGATCCTGCCTTATATATATATATATATATATATATATATATATATATATATATATATATGGAAATGTATATGTCAAGTAACAGGATGGCTAACAAATTTCCTACTGACTCACCGAGAAGTGTGCAGACATCTTTTTTGTTTTTTATTTTTCTTTTATGGTAGGACTCACTAAAATCTGTTTGGGTAGGAAAAAAGTTTAATGTCCTGTTACTTGACATAAATACTCCCCATATACATATATATATATATATATATATATATATATATATATATATATATATATATATATATATATATATAAGGATATGTTATTCTACCTACTCTCATTTTGCTTACCTTTTTCATCACCGTTCGATTACAATCTAATCCAACGGTCCATAATTACGAAATAAAATAAACTCTTTTTTTCCCTTTCTCTCTCCTCGCTCCCTCCCACACCTTTTCTTTTTCCTCCCCTTTCTCTCTTCCTCTGCGATCCGGCCACATCCTTCTGATCTCTATATACCTATTTTAATTTATTTATTTTTGAACTACAAGCGAACACGAATAATATATAAGTTTCAGATTGTACCCTTGATAACCAAACAGATCTAAACTTGAAAATTTCAGTCACTGCATACGCTTAACCTTAATTGTACCCTTCCCTATTAATATATAATTCAATAATACTGTAAAAACTTGCGTTTTGATATTGTCAAAGCTTTCAATTCAGACCCTACCATTGATGTCTTACTGCTTACAATGCATGGTAAAAAGTTTTCACCTTGTCTTTATCGATCTACCTATTTACATCTGCAAATAATAATAAGAGATGGATTGCTTTATTTGTAATGAAACAATTCTATGAATCAATTGCAACAAGTCAAACAAAAAAAAATGCAGTACTTTTTCCTCATAAAATTGCTTAATACCCTTTTTCCATGTTTCTTCTGATCGGAAAGAACTGCCACTACCTCCATTCCACGATGAATGCAACAAGGACAACAACAAAAAGTTCGATAATAGGTATAGATATTCACTGTGAATCGTGTTCGCTTGTAGTTCAAAAAAATAAAAATAAAATAGGTATAGAGAGATCGAAAGGATGTGGCCGGATCGCAGAGGAAGAGAGAAAAGGGAGGAAAGAGAAAAGGTGTGGGAGGAAGTGAGGAAAGAGAAAGGAAAAAAAGAGTTTATTTTATTTCGCAATTATGGACCGTTAGATTAGATTGTAATCGAACGGTGATGAAATGGATATGCAAAGGTAGGCAAAATGAGAGTAGGTAGAATAACTTATACCATATATATATATATAAGTTGTAACTAATGTTATTAGTACATGCTCATAATCTAATTTAGGTTAGATTTAGTTACATCTTTTAAGAAAGGAGTTAAAACTAGACAATTTGATTTTTGCTCATTTGACACATAAACTAAATATTTAACATGATATCTTTGATTACATAGTAACATCTATTATTTTTTTTATTTTTTTGATAACAGTAACATCTATTATTAAATTATGCTTTTAGGGTACCATCATTTAATTTATATTCTAATTAGTAATCGTTAACGTTACTTAATTTAATCCACACCATCCGATACTTGTAAACAATAAGCATTAATGTCATGTTGATTTAAAAATAGTTAGCGTGGTAGTGATGAATCCTTGTTAGGAATTAGGATGTATAAAAAAAAAAAATTAAGAATAATTTCCTTTTTTATATTTTATTTTATTTTTCCTTATTTTATGGTACAGTTTGGTGGTCAATACAGTGAGGATTGGATAAGATAGGCTATCATATTTATTCTTATCCATTGTTTGGTGAATTACAGGATATGATAAATTTATCTTGTTGGCTCAATTTATGGACATGATATGATAGCAAATGTCACATCCATTTTATTCCAAATATAGCCTAATATTCTTATATAACAAACTTTGTTGTGCATGTGAGGGTCCACCCTTGCCATTGACTAGCCACTGTCATTATCATCACCGCTGGGTATTGAGCACCTCTAACACCTATTACTGCCACTATTATCCATCACCCAACTATTGTCATTGTCATTTTCACCACAACCTACTAGTCACCACCATTGTCACTAGTTACCACTATACCAAACACTAACCACTACCATCGATTAGCCTCACAATTGCCACCAGTCACCGCCAGCATTGCAACTCGCCACCACTACACCAATTGTCACCATCATTGGCCATCGTCACCCCTAGCTACCAAGCACCAACCATAACCACCACCATTAGCCACCGCCATTGTAATCAATCAGCCACCATAATTGCCATCAATCACCACTCGCGCCCTACCACCACCATTGGCCACCACCGCAACCATTTCATGCCACCAAGCACCAACTATAATTGTCACCGCCACCACTACTATCACTTTGCCACCATAATTGCCGGCGGTCACCACTAGTCACCCCTACCTACAACCCACCAGCCAACCACCACTATCTTTGTTGTCACCATTGGCCACTGTTAGTGCAACCAACCACTACCTTGGGTCACCACCATCCACAATCACTAGGCACCACGTCACCACCATTAGTCACTATTGTCGTTGTCATTAATCAACCATCACAATTATCACTGGTCATTGCCATATGGTCACCACCACCCATGGCCACAGCCCCCACAACCACCGCCACCACTTCAACTAGCCACCTCACCTATCACAGCATCACTCATTGCACCAGCCACTATTACTAGTCATTGGCCACTTAAAACAATTTTTAAAATTTTATTTAGTGAGGATGTAGTTTTTTATTTTAAAATATTTTCGTAAGTCATTTAAGTATTTAATATACTTTTATTTAAAAATTATGACTTTTAAATATTTTAAATTAAGAACTATTGTATAAATAAGTGAAAAAATAGCTTAAAAATCAATTTTTAAAAATATATTTTTATGAATTTATATTCTATCATGACTATCCTCGAATAAGATAATATTATTCTATCAGATTACTTGTCTAATACACGATAAAATAAAAACTTATGATACTCATATCTTTCCTATTTTTATGCTGTCTTTATTCTATCCATTTATATCCCATCCTATAGTTTGGATTCGTTTCTGACCTAAATTTCTGTAATTACATTAAAAAAAATTACATGCAATTTTCACCTATAAGTTTCGAATTACAAGATTTGCATAAATTTTTTAAGAAAAAAGTGTTTATCCTTTTAAATAACACAACTTATATCATTTTACTCTCAGAAGGAATAGAATCCACACTTTCATTTTTTTTATCCACTCTCTCCTCATTTATCTATCTCTTTTTTTCACCTATGACACATATTTTTTTCTTTTTTTTAATGTCTTTTCTCTTCCATTTTCTAATTGGCTTATTTGTGAAAGATTCCATTGACTTATGGTCTTCGCCCTTTTATTCTATCGATTTATATCCTATCATAGTTTTGCTCCCTCACAACATGTATCTGTGTTTATTTTCTTTCTCATAAACCTCTTTGGACTTTGGACTGAAAGAAAACAATAAGAGCTAAGATTGAAGAAATGGGTTGGAAACCTCTCCTTACAATATTGACGAAATCACTCAACGTCCTTGCCTGGTACACCGATTCTTCTGTTCGTGCTTTTTAAATATATTTTTTCACTGTCATTTATTTGAAAACTTAGTCATACAGTAAAATTACTGATTAAGCTTGTGGCATTTTTATAGGAGTCTTATGATCTAACGTTAATGTCTGCAATTTTTTTTATTTTTTTTTGTACATGCAGGCCTCCATTTAGTTTGATTTTTCCCTTGTAAGTAGCTAGTTAGTACTGGTCCTCTTATTTCTTCATTTCGAGAAAAAAAAAATAGTTTTTATTTTACTTTTTATTTTATTTTTTTTAAAAAAATACAAGAGATTCAGAATTGGATCTCTAAAATTTACTGTGCTTTCCTGTAGGTACGCTTCTATTCGGGCAATGGAGAGTGATTCCCGCTCCAGCAATCAGCGATGCCTTGCTTTTTGGGTTCTGTTTTCCTTGTCTATGATCATGGAGCGGGAACTTGCAGTGGTATTTAACTGGTAATTTTTTATTTTTTTTGAGAATTTAACTGGTAATTTGAGTTTGAGTTGACACTCATTTCATTTTTGGACTCAAAGATACAAGTTTCATTAGTTTACTTTAATCTTCTAATTATAAATACAACAAAATGGTCCTTTATATCACTTTTTGATATCACATGCCTCTTTTTAATATCACCAATTTGATGTCAAATTTGATGTATTTATTATTGCTGGACCAAACTGATGGCACTTGTATCTTTGAAGAAACAAATTACGAAAAGGGTTTTTACTCCTTGAGTTTTGTATAACAAAATGGGAAAGTTGATGCATACCAACTGACCGGACTGATTATTGTTAATGATGCTGTGATCTTATTTTTTTTTTGGGTACAATGCTGTGATCATTTTAATTCCAGCTATAACTATGAAATTTGGTATGTTAATCGTCAAACTCATAATTCAAGTCATAGGTAGCTTCTTGATCGATGTGAGCTTTACTATAGTATTGTTCACTGAAATAATGCCATTCTGGTATGATACTATAGGATTGGTAATTGTTTTAACATCTAAATTATATTTTCTTCTTTTCTTTTCTTGTTGGAGATGTTCTGGGTCTTCCAACAGAAATGTTTTCCAACTGATCACTGGAACCTTGACTCCGCTCTCCAATTGAGATGGTTCTGACGTCGTATAATTTAGCATCACACGACGTTCGCATGCATGTTAGTTTACTTTATTGTTGCTTTTGAGCATTTTATGATCTATACCTGCAAAATTAATTATAGGAATAAAGTTAAGAGTCTGAGCGAGCATATGTGTATTGGTAGAAACTATTTTGGCTTAATGGTGGCAAGGTTATGAAAGAAAAAGAAAAATTCGTCTACTAAACTTATAGTTCATATAGTTTGACCTCTCTGATTATCATCATTGTCTACTGCTTGGAACCAATCATCACTTGTGCTTATGTTTGAATTTTCTATATCTTTTAGTTTTCTCCTACCATGTCTCCTCATTTTTTACTTGGTTATTATTACAGGCTCCCATGGTGGCCTCATGTAAAAGCGATAGCAACTATCTTGCTGTTGATACCTTATTTTGGTGGTGCGTCATGCATCTATAAATTATTAATTAAGCACTATTGTACTTGGAACATATGTACAAAGCCGTTGAACATCTTCAATCAGAAGAGCACACATTTTGAACTGTATGAGGATAGCAAACTTGTTGATGTCTCTGACCATACAATTATTACAAGTCAAATACAAGAGAAGTTCGAAGGATATCAGGTATTAGTTTTAAGTTTTTGTCCTATTTTTACATGCATCATTACATCAAAATACTAATAATGTATTTGATGATGTTAAGGTTTTAGCTTATTTGTGTGCTGCTGTTGATTTCTCAATTTGTCGGTTAGCTCAAAATATACATTTGCCATGCTAAATGTTTCAAAGTGAGTAATTCATGGTGAACTTTCACTTGCAATTGTATTGCAAATTTGTTTATATGTAATATGGTAACCCCCACCTACAAGGTGGTGGCTTCTCCTACTCATTCCAAGTCAAAGTTTCTTTTAATCTAATTCTATTTTGCCATCGTCCTAATAGATACATATACTTCTTTCTAAAAAATTGTTTGCATCAGGGGAGAGATCCTGTTGTTTGTGACAAGACAGAAAGCAGTTATACAAGGCTAACTAGTAAAAAGCAAGTCCAGAAGGAATGGAGCTGTGCTTTATGTCAGATTAGTACTACCAGTGAAAATTGCTTAGGGACACATCTTATAGGGAAGAAACACAAGGCTAAGGAAAATGAACTTAGAGTTGAGTTATCCTCTGCACAGAAAAGAATCAAAGGAATGGTTCTTCTAAGGAGTCTCAACCAAATTGCAAACATCCTGAGTCCAGTTTCCAGTTCCATAAGATTGTGTGAATGGACAAAGCCTGAGTTTGGATGGACAAAATTAAATACTGATGGTTCTATACATAGAGAAGCTGCTGGTTTTGGTGGGCTGCTTCGTGATTGTATGGGTGAACCAATATGTGCTTTTGTCTCTAAAGTTCCTCAAGGAGATGTTTTCCTGGTTGAGCTGTGGGCCATATGGAGAGGCCTGGTTCTTTCCTTGGGTCTTGGGATAAAAGCAATATGGGTGGAGTCAGATTCCATGAGTGTTGTGAAGACGATAAATAAAAAACAACCTTGTTGTCCAAAAGCTGATAGCTGTTTGAAACAAATCTGGAAACTCTTAAGTAAGTTTGATAAATATCAGATTTCTCACTCATGGCGTGAAACTAATAGAGCAGCAGATCATCTTGCAAAGATGGTTCTTTGGGAAAATGATGTGGTTTTGTGGCCAGTTGATTTTCCACATAGCCTTTGGAATATCATTAAAGACGATGCCAAAGGGAAGAAATATCTTAGACGGTAATATGAGTCTTCAGGTGAGTTTCAGGTTGCCATCTGAATGTGGTTGGTGAAGAGGTAAGAAAAGATAAGAAACAAAATCAGAAAACCCTAGGTGGAAATGTATGCTATAGCTTCCATTTGGGGGTCAGTTGACTGACTCTTTTGGAGACACAACACAATTCAAGATGGATGTAAATAGTTGCTGCTTTTTGCTTTTAACCAACAATTGACGCTATTTACATTGGATATCACAAACCTACACTTTTATTGCTTAATGATATTCTTGGGATCCCACATTAGTTGGATATATGCCCATGATATCTCTTATAATGACTCGGGCAATTCTCCAACCTTGAGCTAGCTGCTTAGCTTTTGGGGTTGAGTTAGGCTCAGTTGGCTCTCCATTCTAATAGATGTCTTAGTTTGTAATTATAGATAAAATGTTATGTCTTGATATCTAGAATTTCAGTTGGTCTTCTCTTCCTCACTCGTTCCTTCCCACAATTTTGTTTCCTTAGCTGTACTTGCTATTGATGGAGATGACCTTGGTTATTGGTTGAATTAGCAAACAAATTTAATTGCTTTCTGTTTGACTAAATTGTCGACAATATAGAGCGTCTAGTTTTGTTTCATTCGCATTTATCCCCAAAAAAGACTAAGAAAAGAACACATGACTGATCTTCTTCACGTCACTGCACATTTTTGTTGTGCATAGGTGCATGTTTATGCTGTTAAAACAGTAGTTTCCCAACTAAAACTGGCTGCATGTTTTCCTTCTGATTGGCTACAGCCTACGCTATTCATTTATCAGTAATTGTGATCTTAGCTGTGTGGTTGCGCGAGGATAAATAAATATACAGAAGCACTTTCCAACTTTGCTTATGATGTGCGTTCATATCTTAATGCGTAAGCAAAAGCAGGCAAAAAGCAGATACTCCTGTTAGTTGCAGAGTGTCCTTGAACTTTGTAAACTTTCTATTGGATGGATCATCAGCTTGAAGAGCATCTTCAAACCGAGGTGTCCCTTTGTTCAAGGATAAACCAATTATGAATTAAGAATAATCGACGTCATACAGTGAAGGATACAATTATGCAGGTATATGCAAAATAATCCATAAATTCATATTGACTGAATAAAGCAAAATAATAATTATATATATATATATATAGTTTTTTTTGTTGGTTTTAAAACAAGATATTTAATTGTTAAACTTATTTCATTCAAAACCTCACTAGTCACCGAGATTTGTTTTTTTGTACAAGTTGATAAAGAAATAATTTTTTTGAAACTCAAATGCCCAAAAGTCAAGATCAACGCTTACTTTTCTAGGTTTTTTTAATTTATTTCCGTAGTAAGATCGAAACTCCAATACCAACATGATTTGGATCAATTAAAAATTTGATTATATCAAACTATTTGCACTATAATCAAGAATTTATTCTCATTTTTTTCGATATGGTGACTAAAAACTTCTCTACGGTCAGTTTGGTAAGAGCAAAAACGACATCGAAAATTGACAACTTAAATTTTTAATACAATTTTTACTAACAAATAAATTATAAACTTCACTCATTTTTACTCATTCTAGAGCATTACCCATTGCACCATCAAACTTCATAAATTATACCTCCAAACCAAAATTGTGAAACTAAAAAACCGATTCTTCCCACAAAAACTACCAGGTACGTAGTTTCTTCCTTATTACGTCTAAGTAATCTTTGCATGGACGCTGCCAGCTGATTTCACAACACCACTAATTAGAGTTACAGAAATAAACAAGAAATCATGGCAAATCGGTTCATTGAAAAACTGCCAAAGGCATTTCCCATTGCAAATATACGACTGTACAACATATTAACATGATATAAACTGAAAAATTCAACTCTGTACCATTCAATTCTATTTTAAAGTAGCTCCTAACCTAAAATGTAACACATGGCATTTGGCCCCCTCCACCCTCGGAAACTTTTCAACCAAATCCAAATCCCTCATTTGCTTCGTGAATTGCCAGCAGTAACCTCTCTTCCAAATGCTGTTTAGATGGATACTCCGGCAAATCTAATTGATTGAAACTGCATGAAGAAGAATCCGTGTTAATTAGTTCAAATCACATGATAATAATGATCCATCAAGTGATAAATTTAGCCTATATAACTTCAGATAATCAAAACAGAAAGCAAATACGCAAAGTGATTGAAAAGGGGAAACATATTTACCAAGTATGAGCAGAAGGCAAGTGATCAGGACTTCCGTATGCTTTGTGTATCTGAAACTTCTGGGAGCCTGAAATTCCTTGAAGAGCACTAAAACCTTCCAAAGGCACCTGAAACATCAGTAGCTAAAATCAGACCTCCAAATTGCACTAAAAATGTTTTAACGGCTTCAAGTCTACAAAATAAGGTGTCAGCACCATTCACTGATATAAATAGGATTCAGAATATCAAAGGAAACAGGCAAAGCTACGATCATTGAATGTTTTCGGGAACAAAACTGAGTCATCTCCATCCTCAGCCTATTCAACAAATTAGACACCTCAGAGCACTCAAATTACCAGTTACCACATGCGTGAGATTCTTGAATAAAATGCATTGGAAATAAATTGAACACATGAATTGGATATAATTGACAGTAGCTAGCATATTATGTATGAAATTCATCTTATGTGTTCAAACACCTTCGAAAACAGCCATAAAATTTGAGTTCTAATGAAATTTAAGATCTGATAGCAATATACCTTGGATGTGCCTGTCACAAACTGCAATAGCCTAGCCTTGTCTTCTTTGCTGAACCCTTGAATAACCTCCCAAAACCATTGGATAACTGGCGATGCAGTACTATATCCAGAATATTCTGTATTTGCTCTTAAGTCATCCACTGAAATAAAATGCAGAACTATCAAATTTGTCGTTCCATGCAGTTTAACTCTTGTAAATATAGCAGGCGGGGAGAGCAAATAAACATTAATCACATCAATCAAAGTAATGTAAAACAATGGAAGTCTCACAATCAATATCAGGAAGTCCACTGATCAATAATTCCAGCTCTTTGTCATTGAATATGGATATCAACTCCCTGGGAATCAATTCATTGAACCCTTCCAGAAAAGCGGTTATTTGAGGTCGAATAGCAGTTGTCAACCGATGCTCAACGACCAAATCAACATATTGATGCTTGTTCTCCTCTGTAACTTTAATATTCCGTCCACCCGGAATCAACTCATAATCAGTCACCTAGATATGCTCACCAAGATTAGACTATAACAATGCATAAACCAATACATCATCTAAAAAAGATTAAGAACACAGTCAATACTTCTGTTCGTTCATATAAGATCAATTTTTCCTCATCTGCATCAATGCTAAAAGTAAGATCCAGAACATCACTGATATCATTCTGCAATCATAGCAAAACATGAGACAATTGTCACAAATTAACAATGAACAAAATGTGGTGAGAATACGGAAAGGGAGAGGGGGAGGAACTACATAAATGCACTTGCCTCAAGCATCCATTTCAAATTTTTGAAATAGTCAGGATCAATGGCTTCAATATCATGATATGTAACTTTGACCCCAAGTATGTGCTTGTAGAATGACCGAGTAAAATGGACATCCAAGAGTTGACCATCAAATAATGCTTTCCCAACCTGGATAAGGTGGAAAGGGGTAAATAAAAAAATCATATATGACCAACAGCAAGCATTGAGAGCAGTAGTTGACTAGTTGCAAAAGGACTCACCACTCTACCAACAAATTTGAAATAAGATAAATGTTCTGTTTGATAAACAGAGTTAGGGTTTGGTTGAAATGTTGATTCATTGCCCACTGTAGTAAAAAGCAGCGCTCCTTTGTCAAAAATAACTCTGGACAGCAATTGATACCATTCCCTTGTAAGCCCACCTGCATCAATACCTTCCTCCCCTTGGAAGTGAACAGTCAACCTTCCCTTCAAATCTTGAGTTGATCTCATGCGAAGCTGGTTATAAGAATCTTCTAGAACATACGCCCTTCTTACTGATATTCTTAAGGGGCTGTGGTGATGATCATGCTGATGCTTAATTTTTGATCGGAAGTGGGCACGCTTGTTGTCAAAATCAATAAATCTTGGAACCTTCAGCATGAGAGAGAAAGATTTCTCGAGCAAACCAGGATTTTGCCTTATAAAAGCATTTAGTAGCTTCCTATGCTTCTCCGAGAACCTTACAAAAGCCACATGTTTCTCATCTACTTTCACAGCAGGTCCAGATGCTTTCTGCTGAGTTGCAGATGTACCGGCATACTCAACATCGGGAATAACAGGAATATTTGAGTCATGACTAGCACCTGGCTGTGCAGGATGCAACTTCTCACAAACCACAAAGAAAGATTCAATATATGGTAAGATATTTTGAGAGCCTGCTGGAAGTGGAGGCATGACACCAGATGGTTTAGACACAGATGTTCTAGAAGGGGTAAAAAACTCAGACGCAGACTCTGAGTAGGACTCTATCTTGCTTATGCAACAGCTCAGCTCATGCCACAAGGGCTCTAATGCTGAATTGATTTCCCAAACCTCAGAAAGAGCAGCAGGGGTAACTCTATCACTCTCTCTCTGTGTCAGCGAGGTGACAAGGGAACTCAAGGCTTGCAAAACTCTCAGAATTGCAGCTCCATCATTAGATGTAGTACTGAGAAGAGCTTTCATTGCTTCACTGAAGACACGTAATTCACCCATTGCAGATGAAGTCAAGTTTTGAACTGCTGCAGCCAGCTCAGTGACAAAAAGCTGACAATGAGTTGGAGCAATGGCCACCAATTTCTTCATTACCTCGGCAACAAGAGCATATGCATTATCTGACAAACTGGGAGGAAAGCAAAAATATCAGATCAACTCCATCATCACGAAAACATACAACATTGTTATTACAACAATAATAGCCAGACTAATATGGTCTGGTGGTGATTGATATCAGCTGTGCAAACAAAAGCAAGTAAATGCACATAACAAAACCAACAAAACAGAATTTAAAATTAGTTGGATCTCCTAAGTCAGGAGTTTTGTCACCTCCACCCCATCCCACCCCAAAACCAGGAACTCCTGGTGATGGTAAATAGATATACAAAAGCAAGGCATATTGGCTGAAAAACAGACAGCAGAATCAACACAAATCAACAAGCATAAGCGCATAATCATACCCTTCTTGTGCAAGCAATGAGCTCAAGAGCCGGAGTTCTGCTTGTGGCAGATTACTCAATACTCTCTGAGACTCGCATTCCATATTGTTTCCAGAGGATGTGGGTTTGGAGGAATCATCAGCTTTAGTAGATGCATCAGCTCCAGAAGACAAAATACCAGAATCTGTATTCACATCTGCCTCCACAGCAGAAATTTGTTGAACTGATGATGGCTTAGAAGTAGAAATCAGGGATTTGTCAGATGAACTAGACCTGTTTCCAGCACTATCAATGATAACATCCAGTAAATTTAGCAGCTGAAAACACAAAAGCACAAATACAAAGTAAATCGTGTCAGCATGTCTGTAGGCACATGAAATTAGATGGCACCAAGGTGCCGCTAAAACCAAATCATCACCTGCTCAAGATGGGCTATGCTCCTCAAATAAAGTGGTTGGTTCAAGAGACCCAAAAGCATTGCAATGGAAATGTACCCTTCGTTACTTTCACATATATTTACTTCATCTTCAACAACCATCACAGCTTTGCCACGCGCATCATCAACATTATCTGTTCCTCTGATTGCAGGATGAGGCAGCCTAAATTGAAGCAAAATTTTTGCCACATATAGATGATTCCGAGCAAGGTAAGTGAGAGTTTCAAGTATTCGCCGAGACAGCAAGGGGGGAACTCCTATGTAATCAAACAATATGAAAGGTATTAATAGACTTATTCACCATTAAACAAGGATACAAAAAATCCTGCAAATAATATAAAGTCACTCTAGTGCAAAAAAGTTCAGGGAATAAGAAAATGAAAGTCATTTCAAATATGGCATAAGAAAATTAAAGTCATTTCAGATATGGCTTAATTGGGAAGATTCAAAAATATGAGCACCGACATCATGTTACACAATCAAAATCAGGATAACTGTTCATAAACACAGCATGAATAAGATTAATCGAGTGTTATTACCATCAAAAGATTGAGGACGTGAATACATTACATTGCTCTGACAACCATATAATCTATATGGTGGCTCATCTGTACTAAGATAAATGATAGGCCTTCTTACATCAAGCATTAGTAAGTCCATCAGAATTTTCACCAGAGAGGTTCTTGTTTCACTATGGGCACAAAGATTTAAAAGAAGCCTCTGCAATTGACCTTTATAGAGTGGCTGCAAAAATGCAAGACAAATTATAGACAATAAAGGATTCATTTTGAAGAACTCCTTCCTATCATAAATTAATACCTGCACTATGCGAAATAACCGAATCAAGGCATGCAAAGCTTCCGTGTCAACTAGAGGTGTTCCATCAGCTTCAACAACCTTCGCTCCACTGGATCGATTCCGGCGTGCAGAAACAATTCTCTGTGCTACTTCCATGGCAGAACCAATACCTTCACTACGTCTTGAAGTCTCACCTCTACGACTTCTTGGATACATACCAAAGAGTGTACGACTGTAACGGTGCGCAAACCTCTCCCGCAACATATTTGCCTCAGCAACAAGAGCAGGTGTAAGATTTGCAAGAATAGTATCCGGTGAAGTTAACAGAACCTGCAGAAAACAAAAAAAAAGGGAAAAATTAAGACTTCAGAGACAATCTCACGTTTATATAATGGGGTCAGCTGACAAACTTGCCTCTTCTCGTAAATCAGAAGGAAATGTTGCAATTATTGAGACTGTATCCATTTCTACAGGTTGACCTTCCAACTCGTGAGACTGATGCAACCTCTGTGCTTGTTGCTGAGCTAGAACTTCTGCTCGAATATCTGCGGGGAGAGCTGCAAGGAACTCTGGATCAATATCCCCAGTGTTTTGAGACTCAACATTTGCTGGTTGAGCCACTTGACCCGGCTGAGCTGAGAGGACTTCTGCGCGTAGCTCCTCAGGAAGAGCATCCAAAAATGCAGGATCGATTGCTCCTGGACCATCTTGATCTGCATCACTATTCACCTGCTGCTCTGCTCCTGGACCATCTTGATCTGCATCACGGCTTGAATTTTCAGAAACTTCAGTAACACTATGAAGGGACGCATCTCGTCCAACTACAGGAGAAGAATGTCCAAAAGGCATATTTGCTCTTCTTGTGCGTGCAGCCTGTGAATCACCTCCTATCCTATCTGCAGAAGCCTGCCTTTCTCCACCATCATCATGGCCATCAGCACTTCCAATCTCAACATCCAGGCTCCGGAGGCTTTCACCAAAAGTTGCTCCACTACCACTACTCTCTTGGCTCACAGCTTCAACATCCCTCACAGCTCCATCATTATGCTCAAACTGCATCTCAACAGCCTGTGAGTGAATGCTTGATACATTTGTTTGCAGAGATCCAGTCCCTGCAGGTCTGATCTCAGCATTGTTACTGTTATCAATTATTGAAGGAGACATCGTACCAACTTCCTGAATAGCATTACTTTCAACAGGGAATTCTGGCCTTGCACCTCCTGAATCTTGTGCCTGGCTGGTTTCCACTTTACCATGAGACCCTTCTTCTGCTATGTTCTGATTGGACGACTTTTCAGAGGTTGGTCGCCTTAATTGAGAGACAAGCAACTCTTCAAGGCCTTGTGGTACAACAACAGTGTTTGACCCACTACTCTGTTGGTTATTATCAGTCCACAAGTTCAAACGGTGTCCATGGCGTCCACTCCTCAGTGATCGAAATATACTATCCAAACCTACTGAGTTGTTCTCCAATGAACTATCTGGAATATTTTAACAAGATACCAAAAAAGAGTAGTGTCATTGAAAAACATCAAAACTTTCTATACAAATAGCAATTCACATATTAAGAAAAATCATTATTGGAATAAAGTATCAACAGCAATAGATTCGTAAAGAACTAGCCTGATTGCCCTGCAGATGGGTGAAATGAGGAAGAAGGTTCAACTAAGAGTGGATGACGAGAAGGTATAGCAGTATCACCAGTTCTTCCCAAAAGACTATAAATAGATGTTGTCCTCCCCGGACGTCTGGATCCAAAAACTTCAACAGGCATCACATGAAAGGCTTCATTTGGAAAACTATTATCTCTGCCAAAAACCTCAATATGGTCCAAAACATTAATTCCATTAATACCCTCCTCAAGTCGCAGTATTACACCATCCTCATCTTCCTCGTCATCCTCATCCTCTTCCTCCATCACTTCATCATCAAAATCATCATCATCAATCTCATGATCATCTTGATGTGTGTGAACTGGCAAGCGATGGACTTCATCTTCCAAATCATTATGTTCCTCATCATCCTCCTCATCTTCGTCTACATCTTCACCTTCATCTCCAGTCATATCATCATCTTCATCGTCATCTTCATCAAGATTTTCTTGGCCGTGAGGTTGGATTTCAAATTGTAGCTCCACATTTTCCATTCCATTCTCAAGATCTCTTGCATCCTCAGAATTTTCATGCATGTAATCATCCTCATTAGCAGGAGCAAAGCCCCCATCAAGATCTTGATCATGTTCCATATCATCAGTAACAGCTTCAGATCCACCATAGGACTGAACTGCATAAGACCCAACATGGTCAACTTGAAGGGAATCATGATTAGCTTGGGATGTCATTTCCACGGACTGAGACATCTCACCAATATTATCTATTCTTCCAGGTTGTCCTAGATTGGAAGGCTTTGCTGAATCATCACCCTTCCCTGCATTAGAATCAACTGAATTGACATGCTCCTTGGTCACCAACTCAAGAGCTTTAATAATGCCAGTAGAAACTTTAGATGAATCGACATGGTCTAAGTCCAAAACTTGGAGAGTACGAGTGAATGATTTAACCAAACCAGCATCCATAAAAGTGGCAGAGGCCTCAGCCGAAATGAATGAACCAGCAGGTGTACGAGCAGCCAAAACATCATTAAGTAGATCAACAAAAACTTGAATATCATTGCCTGGAGGCTTAACGCCATGACATGAATCAACAAACTCGTTGATAATATAACTAATCTCACTAAAAACCCTCTTCCTTGCCTCTGTAGAACGAACACAAGCAGCCACCAAAAACTGGTTAGCCCTGGTAGCCAGTTTCTGCCTCCAATCACCATCACCTTTCTTGTCCTTTTTGGAGTTTCGAGAATAAGGAAGAAAATTATGAAGAATATGGTAGAATATCCCACCCATGCTTAAACCAGCAGGACTCTTTTGATAAGTGCCCCTAATGCTGCTTATTTCAGCATCTCGTCGAAGTAGAACATGAACAGATGATGAATACATCAATAATATCTCTGTCAGAAGTTTCAAAATAAAGACAATCTTTGCAAGTGATGCAGAAGCTTCCTGACTACTGATTTCATTCCCCTCAGACACAGTGGCAACTGCTTTTCCTTTTCCTTTAACTGTAGAGACATCAATCTCCATGTCACTTGATGTTGGGGTGCCAGGAAGAACATTTGGGGCAATGTCATCCTTCAAGGGGGGAACAAAAGTGCATATAGATTCAAGAAGAAGTTCTATCACATTAACAAAACTTTGGGTAGGTTTTCTATGACTTTTGACAGTCTTGGTATTTGGATCAGGAATTTTTCCATGGCCATTGCCAGAAGCAGCTGCATTTGTATATCCCAAACCAACCTTTCCATCACTATTCTGTGCTTTGTCTTTCTCCAATGATTTATCCTTCTCCTTTTCTTTCTCCTTAGCTTTGTCTTTATCCCGATCTTTCAGCAAGACAATGTAAGGCCTTTCCCCTGCCATTTCAACTTGGCACACACATTGAGCAGCTTGCATAAAAATTGCTGGATCCCGAGAAACTACAGAAGCTAAATTTAAGAGGAAATTACGAGGGCTGACCCTTCCATTTGCATGCCGATTAGATGCAACTACAAGACTATGTTTAATCTCAGACTCCATTGCTTGCTGGAGCGTTTGTGGATCTTCAAGAACATGACGGACAATAGCAGCAGCAACATTGTCAAACCCAGTAAAGAGGCTGTTGGTTGGCAAGGAAAGAAGTAGACTTAAACCACCAGCATCCAAAAAGGTAAGAGCAACAGAATGATTTCTTGTCAGATTGGAACATAGTAGCAGAACAGCATGCATCGTGTCTGAGGGAAGTTGGTTCTTCATACAACTGCAAGCAATCTCAACAAGTCTCTTCTGCTCATGTATATCTGCATACTTCATAGAGATTCCCAATGCAGACTGCAACATGTTTTGTCTATCTTCATCAATGGTAACCTGGCCATTCACAGTTTCCTTCTTCAACTGCTCTGCCATTTCAAAATTCAATTTTTGATCCACTTGCAACAACCTGTCTAACGCAAGAAAAGCAGCTGTAACCCATTTTGGCACCTGCTGTTTCTCCCTGCTATCAAGATTAGAATCCCATTGGTAAAGTAGATCTGAGGCAATTTTGATCAAACCATTCTTAGAAGCAGCATCCCGTGCAACAGCATCCTCATTAAGAATTAAAGCAAGAACATGAAAAAGAGCAGCCAGCATTATGTGATTTCCATTGCTAGAAACCAAACCACATTCTTTGATCCGGTCAACAATAAATGTGAAAACATTAGCTCTATGTTGACCGTCATCCTGAGAGCATATCATCACAAGTAAGTCATGGACAGGAAAAGCAAGAGGTTCCTTCTGCAGAAGTTTTGTGCAAGTAGATAATAACTCATCAACAGGAGGAAGTTGGACCATCTCTTCCTCAAGCTGCTGAGCATTGTCGTCACTTACAACAGCATCTTTTGTGTCTGAATCAGAGTTCCCAAGGGACATGGCAAGTGCACGAGCAAGTTCATCATCTTCTTGTGTGTCCTCTGGATGAGAGAACAACCATTCCATTGCCAACTCCACACTATTCGACCCAACTTGCCTTAGAGCTTCCTCTGCTCTAGACCTGGAAAAACCCATCTCTACAATGGTAGAAATAGTTGTTTCATTAGGAGGAGGCCCAGTAATACGAGCACCAGCACTGCCATTTACATTTTTTACTTCAACCCCTGAATAGACATGCCTAATGATAGAGATAACTGTAGAAATAAATTCATAACTACAGTCAACAAACTGGGGATGAATCCAAACAGGAAGCACAGTCTTCAACACTGTGGATTGGAGGACCTTCACAAAAGTCTCAGCATCCCTTGGGAAAGGTGTATCACCATTTATAAGGGGCTGTGCAAGCAAGTGCTTTGTGAATGATGATAATATAAAAGAGGAGGTCACTAGATGGTCCATCAATTTCCCATAACTAGCTAAAGAACCATAAATCCATGAATTATCTGTATCTTCCTTGTCATCTTGTTTTGCATTTGCATCATCAGTATCCATAGGCGAGGCAGGGGCCCGATTAACAGCAAATAGCAGCTGACTGGTAGCTTCAAAGGTGGTCAATACAGATTGAATAACTCCACGTCCATACAAGCAATTCAACAGAACAGGATTGCATGAATCTGGCCTCTCCATTATAATATTATCCATAAAATCAATCACTTTCCCAAAATAACGACATTTTGTTGATATGGACTCTTCGGTTCCTGAAAGATTTACATGGCCCCCAAAATTCATGTGATCTAAAGCAATGGATGCAAAAGTGGAAGCCACTGATTTTGAAGCAGGACTTACGCTCACAATATCATCACGTCTACGTGAAGGTAGTAACATTACTTTTCCTAACTCTTGGAACAAATGGGTAATGTGAAATGAAAGTGATCTGACCATGTCACAACAAGATGCATAATACGGTCTCTGCTTGTCAGATTCCTTCTTATTGGCAGTTCCAGAGTTATCATCAGACCCGGATCGATGCAACTGATTACTGGAACTTGACCGCATGTTTGAATGCCCAGCAGAATTTGATCTGTGTTGAGAACCAGTGGAACGGCCCAAATCTCGATACAGATTTATAAGGTCAAAAAACTGAGATTCAATGCTCCATCCTGATGTCCTCCTTCTCAATAAAGGATCAAGGAACTGCCTGAAAGAATTGAACCTTTGCTCTTCAGTTTCCCCTGCATCCCCTTCTGCCTGTTGCGAATCGGAAGAACAAGCACCATCTTCCTCAATCCCAGGCCTTTTATTTTCAAGTAGAGCAATTTGCCACAGAACTTCACGATGGACACGCCCAATGTCTTCAAGAACATCCTTACTGCCATTTCCAAATTCTGTAAGCAATGCAGTCACCCAACGGTTGTCTTTCGATGCAGCAAGAAAGAGAAGGAACTCAACAAGGAAAAGTGAAGAAAAGATACCACCATCAATTGTCATCCTTGGATCCAGCAACAAAAGTTCTGAAGCTGCACCAAACCCAGCTAATGCTTTCTTCAAGTGCTCTCTAAGAGAGGAACAAAAAGCATGCGCCAGAGGGGCAGAGTGATGTTGAGCAAATCCCTTAAATACCATGGTGCTATGTAAAGCAATAGACATGCCATCTGAGGATTGTGCAATTGCAGGTCGTAATAACAACTTCAATAAAGCTTCAATTCCTGATTTTTCCACAAACAGCCTGCATGTTTCAGAATTTTCCATAGTCCTATGAACCAATACCATCAAATGAAAGACACATAGCTGAATAAACTGCTCATCACTTATCCCTTCCGCAGCTGAATATGATGTACCCACAAGGCAACAATGGCCTTCATTTTCTTTGTCTGCAGAATCTGTTTCCATTTCAGCACCATCGTTAGCTTTTCCTGAAAATCCTGTTCCGTTTCCATCCCCAAAGGATGCAATCTTATGGATGATTTCAATAATAATATCAACACCAGTGCTTCTCAACGAAGATACGTGACGTAAAAGTTCCTCCACAGAATTTGCCAAAGGAACAATTGCCTCATTCATGGCTAAGACATACTTTTTGCTAGTGAAAATGTCAACAAGGAACCGCAGAGATGAAGATTCTCTAACTGCCTCTAACCCTTTGGCATTAAGACAAATGGCCCCAAGACCGTTTGGAATGCATGTCAAAGCCTTTGATGAAGGAAGTATTTCAGATTCAACTGATGATAAAAATGCATCAGGAAGACCCATTTCATGCAAAGCAGAAAAACACGTAGGATCTTTGTGGATTATTTCACTCATAACAGTAACAGCTGAGTAATATATATCACCTCCAAACTTATCTACATTCTGAAATATCATGCATAGAGTTGCAGGTAATGAACTGTCCTGAGAATGTTGAGATCTGGTAGAGTTTGCAGGCGCATATGTTGCGGAACCAAGTGCCTTGAGGGAGACCTTTATGAGCCTCTTCTGGGTGTACAATTGATCAGTACTATGTCTTGAGCTTTCACCAGTGAGCATCATGTTATCATTTTCTCCAAGCAAACCAATCACCCTGTGTACCTCTTTCTGTAATCTCTGAGCCAAAAGTTCTATGCCCCCCAACTCTTTAAACAAAGATACAGCCGAGCTACTATAATCCATAAGCTTCTGAAGGGTTTTCACTGCAAAACAGACTAGATGAATATGTGCAGGATCAGTATCCTCCAGCAGCGGCAAGAATGTTGGTACCATGCCAGAACCTCGAATATTACTCCCAGAAGTTGAGGTTGAAACCACATGAAGCAGATAAAACTGAAGAAGTGCCTCGACAAAGGCAAGGGATGATGGATCATTAGAACTCTTCAATGACAAAATAGCCCTCTGGAGCACATTTAGGAGTATCATGCGGTTACCACCAGCAAAACTTATACTAGATCCACTGAGTATCCGTGCTCGTTCATGCGATGATGTATATGCTGCTAACTGAGCTCCTAATGCAAGCATTGCAAGTGTTCTGATAGATCCAGATATAGTCTCTTCAGATCGTACAACTCTAATTAATTCATTTGTATATTCTGGTTCATTAGCAAAAAAGGACACAAGTTCATCATGAGCATCACCAGACTGGACCAGCACAATGAAAGAAAGTAGGCAAATCCTGCTGTAAAGCCTGCATATTCTAGGAGACCGAAAGGCGCGAGCATATCTGATTCTAGTAAGCAATGAAAATCTGAGCTCTGAAGGAATGCTATATTGTTCAATGCATTGCTTCATCAATGACAAATCATCTTCTTTGTGCAGATGCAAATCTGGCATATGTATAACTCTCAAGCTTGGAGAAACTGTGTCTGCACTGTGTTCCCTGTTTTGGGCACTAGCTCCATGCAATTCAAAATAAAGGGTAGTACCTATGCGATAATTGGATTGGTCATGACCAATCTCTACATCAGAAGGAAACAAGCACAGTGCTTCGTCTTGGGCTTTCTCATTTGCCATAACACAAGAGTACAATCCCAGGCCCTCCTCCTTGCTTCCCCATCCCTGTGCTAGGGACAAGAGATAGCTGTTCACCGAACCACAGCCAACCATCTTTGCACTTCCATGAAGCTTAGAGGGATTAATTTTTACAAGCGCAGAAAGGGTTTCCAAAGTAGCAATAAGAATCTCAGGATCTGTTGATGCAAGTAAAAGCTTGAAATGCTGAAGAGAAACAGAGGAAATATTAGAAATGAACCATTTGACTAAAATAAATAGAAGACGGAATTAAGGAAAATGTATTTAATTAGGACCAGCCTTAGATAGGGTATAATTTCTGTGAAACTAACCTCTAAGCCATCAAAGGAACTCTTGTTTGGACAGTTCTCTAAAATTATTTGCATCACCCGCAATATTTGCAGAATTGCATGTTTTGGTAAGGGGCTGTCATCTTCTAGATTATCTAACAAGGTCAGGTCATTTCTACATGACAAATAAGTCTTGAAGTATGTATCGAAATGAAGTAGTAAGGGTCGCCAGTGATGAAAATTCCCCTGATGTCAAAGCAAGGTATAAGGCACTGGGAAAATAAAACAAGTACTTAATGCAGCAAAATTAGCAGGTTATTATGGTATTACCTTATTGTATTCCCACCTAAAGCCAGAGAGTGGTATAGCTATATCTTGCAACGGACACTGGATGACCTTCTCAATGAAGGCTTTGATCTTTGGAGGCTGAAACCAATCAATTACCAAATTTAGATGACATTACAAGGATGACAAGGGAGGAATCAATGATGGAGTGTGTATAGATATAATTACACATTTAACTTCAAACATGAAAATACATACAAATGGATCTAAGAATATAAAATTACATTATTGAAGCAAATTTGCAAACATACTTATTTTACTTCATGCATTGTTCATGACAATCAATTATGACTGAGGAAAAACAGTATTAATCAAATTTTAGAAAAAAGAAAATCATCATCACCAAACATTAATTTCCCCAAAGGAGTATATGCAAATGGAGCACCTAAAATTTAAATGAACAGCCTAAGGAACTTGCCACTGAAAACAGTCCATGCACAGAAAAAAGTACCAAACACTAAAGCTGTACAAAAGCCAGAAGCTGCTATACTTTCTTGCTATCTGAGTAAGAGAGTAACTTTGTATTTCTTTACATAGGAAATAACACTCATGTAAGAGCAAATATTACCAAAACCTAAGATTCACTGTGCATAACATGAAACGTCAAAATTAAGTGCATAAAATGCAAATAAACTGGCTAAAAATAGAGAATGGCCGGTAAGTAGTGTCACAATGACATACTACTTGCAAGAATATTTTTACCAACCAATGTGCTCATTGGCATGGTAGTCAAAATTGTGTGTCAACTTGTAGGATTGTACGATCTTACGAGTTTTCCACCATTGACACGCCAACTTGATTGCAAAATCGTGAATAAATGGGATCGCTAAAGGAACATTCTCATATATTTAAAAGGACCATTTCCCATGGAATACTTCTGCAGCCAGCAACTTCCAAAGGTCTTTTTTCACTAACAGCCTTTTGTGATACAGATTGGGCTACAGATCCTAATGACAGGTGTTCTACACTTCTATTCTGGTTAATCTCATCTTTTGGTGGTCCAAAAAACAACCACTAGTGGCTCGTTTGAGTACAGAAGGCCAACACTGCTGCTGAGGTTTTGTGGGTCCAGACCCTCTTACATGAGCTGCAAGTTCCTATTCACACTACGGTCATCTGCTAATCAAAGTACAGTTTCTCTGGCTTATAGTCCTCTGGCTACAAGCAAACTTTGATAGATAGAAAATATTGCATTTTTCACTTTCGAACATCTCAGCATATCGATATGTTTTGACATCAATCCTTTTCACTTTTTTTCTATTATCTAAATTTACAGTTTAAAACTTTTTATATAATTAATAAAAACTAACTATTGAATTATCCTTTATAATTTAAAATTGCTGTTAGAGAATAATATAAACCATTAAAAAAGCCATCACCCAACACCTTAAGGTTTTGGGTTGAATTGGTTCTTTACATGGTATCAAAGCTTTTGTGACTATAAGGTCACGAGTTCGATCCTCACCGCCCCCCACTTTCAAATGTGATTAAATAAACACAAGGTAAAACAAAAAAAATTGGGACTGTACAATATCCACGCTTCAAGCCCAAAGGGCTCTTGCGTGAGGGAATGTTTTAGAGAATAATATAAACCATTAAAAAGGCCATCACCCAACACCTTAAGATTTTGGGTTGAATTGGTTCTTTACAATTGCTAACTAAATTTTAATAGTGACTTAAATGTTCTTTTTTTATTTATGTTATAATTTTAGATATAATTTAAGTAAGATCTTAACAATCCATGTCGATCCCACGATTTACAATATTTCCACTCCCTTCACATTTAGGTAAGATTTTGAGTTTGACTACCTTGCTCATTGGATGCGCAATGCAAGTGCATTTCATAGAATTGAAATTAACAGATGCTCAGCAACATAAACAGGAGAACTACAGCTAATCAATAATATTTAACTATTCTATGTTTAACGATTTGGGATACAACAAAAATGCATCCAGGAAGCCTGAGAGGTATTAGTTCCATTAATTATATAAATTTAAGCATATCACTAGTTCACTACCTTTTACAAGAAAGACATGTTCAAATCCTGTTTAAACCAGCACTAGTAAATTGCTAATGAAATCAGCAATCAGTATATTCCAGTATGAAGTACATCCTAATCAAATTTTGAGGTAACCGTACTTGTAAAAACACCATTTAATCTTAACATTTTTTTATTCCAGTAATGAACAACACAACAGACCTTTTAAAAATTTAAGAAACTAAAGTAACTATGCTTCAATTGTCTATTTTTTGAATAACACCTGCTTCGTAGGCATCCTACATACATTGTAATGGTATAAAGCAAAACCAATTCAACAGAAATTAAATACAAATCCCATAATCAAACTGAGACAAATAAAGAAGTGAGTTCCGTATCCTATTCAATCTTGCATAATAACTTTCTAGTAGTGGTAAATAGTTTTTGGACAACACCATATTCAGTCAATCTCAGACCAAACTCAAGTAGCTCATTTTGCAATTCAAAACACAGTCACCCACCTTTAAACTAAATATACACTACAAAAACAGCAATGCAGCAACCAATAAATCCTACCAAGATTATTGATTTGATAACATGTAGTGTTATTTTCCTGGTTATTTAACCAATCTCAAGAAAAAATCATCGATTTCTTTTTGCTATTTAAAAAAGCCATTTCCAGTTACAAATACGGTCTTCTTCGCAAGAAAATACTCTACTTTTGGATAAGCTACAAATTTTTCCTTCTTAACAAAGCAAAGAAAAGGTCAGCTTTTTTGTATCTAAAAGTTGATATGGTTGAATTATCCAAAAAAGACTTCCCTTATTAAAACCAACACCACTTTTGGGTTTTCAGCAAACAAAAATCACCTGAATGCGCTATTTGTTTTCCTGGCGATTTCAACTACTAAATGTACATGATATTTTCAATTGCTAACGATGCCTAATATTGATTTAATTTCCCTCACATATAAAAGCATACAGTAAAATAAAAACGGATTTTCGGGTGGCAAGTGCTATTTTCAAATCTTACTGGCAAAAGAATACAGATAGTAAGATACAATCCACTAAAAGGTGAAAAATAAACATAAAGTCTTTGAAAGTGCATTTCATAATGAGTGGCACTGCATACTAATTAATCCTTCATAATATTAGTACAAATGAATAAGAAGTGAATAAAATTCCCAATGGGGTTTACCCAGCACTTAAAAGTTGACCCCATTAAACCCTATTCGCGAACATAACAAAACGGTGAGTATACATTTGTGGAGAGAGAGAGAGAGAGCACACTCACGGGCTCAGAGTCCAGCTTGATGGAGGGGCCAACGGCACCCTCGCTCGAGAGAAGTTGGCGCAGCCTCGAAGGCCAGCTCGATCTTAGGGTTGTCATCTCACCTCAACTTCTTTACTCCGAACTACTTCCAAAAATAAAAATCAGAATTAAAAAAAAAAATCACTAATCAAATTAACAACCAAAAACAAAGCTTAAAAAACAGATTAGGTGATAATGAATGATTAAACCAAACAGATTCCAAAAGCGCGAAAAATCGGTAACTACACGATGCGAATCAGCAATTCGCATTAGGAAACCAGATCAAGTTCGTAACACAAAATAAACAAAGTTATGTGGTGATTAGACAAGCATGTGAAAACCAGATATGGATACCTGAGAGACGAGAGAGAAAGAAGATGGATGCGTACACATCCGAAGTGCGAAGAGAAAAGGACACGAGTGAGAAAGCGAAACGAAAACCCCAAACACGAAGAGAGAGAGGTTGAGAATCGCTGTGTCTGAGAAATTTTATTTACTTTCTACACAAAATTGTGCCCTCTCTGACGAGAGAGTAATATATATAGTGAGAACTTGCTTCCACTGCGGGCTCTTCCGAAGAAAGGTGGTTTTTTATCATTTTTGCCCCTAGGTTTTTGTGGTATTCCAACGTGAGCCTCTCTTTGTTTGTTTGCTGTGATAATCTGATTCCTTGTTTTCCGGTCCTAAACTTCAATTTGGTACTATCTTTTGAGAATGTGAAAAAAAATTAGGATGAGAATCTGTAATATTGTGTGACTTATTTTTTACAGTGAGAATCTGTAATATTTAAATTTAAAAAAATGCATTAAAGATTTTTTATTCTTTTCCATTATGATTTTTTATTATATGACAAGGTTCTCTAATCATAAAATATAATTATTTTATTTAAAATGATGCAATATAATATTTTTTAATTGAAAACTGTTTTCTTTGAAAATAATCTATGTGATTATAACTCTGTTAAAGAATTATATATGTTATTTACCACAAAAAAAAAAACAGAATGATATATGTTTAACATTTTTTCAGATAGTATTTTAGACAGTACAAACGTTGAGTTTATAGATGAAAAAGTAATAGCATGGCACCAATTATATAACTTATAGGTATTCACCAACTTAATATCACCAATCTGAATAATTATATAATATTTATCAATTTCAAATGAGTAAATCAAACCAATGTTAAATAATTCAATCAACAAACAATAAAAATAAAATAAAATAAGCTAACGATTACGTAGAGAGAGAAAAAAATAGAGCACATGCATTGTTGTCTCCTATTTAGGCAAGTTATTTATATTTTTCACTAAAAATTTTCATAAATTTTCATAAAAATATATATATTAAAGTATTAAAATATTAATAATAATAATTAAAAAAATTATATAACATGACAAGGAGGGAGCCATGTGGAAAAAATGTGAATAAGAAGAAACCAGTAGTGTGTGTGCATGCGTGCATGCGAGAATGTGCATGCGCGTGTGTGCGTGCACCCATGCACGTGTGCGCGCACACAAGTGTATATGCGCTTGTTTGTTATGTGTATGAACTTTCTCCCGCAAGTGACCAGTAAGTTATGCTAGGAACAAAATAAAAAAAAAATAAAGAGATAGAAGGAAAAAAAAAAGAATAGAGAAGGAAAAGAAAAGGAGAAAGGTAACATTAAGATAGTATAATTTTCTCTCATTTTTTTTTAGTTATTCTCTTAAAGATATTTTTAATTGTAATGGTGTTGTTACTCTACCAAATTCCTTTCATAAATTTCTTTTTCTACTTAACTTTGTTTTTATAACTAATTTTTTTATTATTTAGGTCTAAATTTTTTATTTCTTTTTAAGGTGATTATTAGACCGATGAATTATCCGGTACCAAAATAATTTTAAGAGAAACAAAGTTTGGGTTCAGACAGTTATACGATAAGGGATGCCTTATCTTGGCTTTAGCTCCACCAATTAGACTATGGGTTTTATAATTCTCATTCAACATGAGAATTAAAATTTTCCTACACACCCTTCGATTTTCGTGCTGACATGGATCTTACATATAATTTTTAACACATGGGTCCCACATGCTTTTTATTTCTACAACATAAGATTTCATTTCTCATTCAACATTAGAATTATAAAACCCTTAGACTATTTCGCATGCAGAAACTCACAGAGTTGGGCCTAAATTATTTTCAGTTAAATATTATACAATTTGTTATTTATCATTATTTTTTATATTATTTCATTTTTATGAAATTACTTGAGATAATGTTATTTTTCGTTATTTACGGCTTGAATGGTTATAGTTAAAAAACATTAATATTACTAAGATTTTTCTCACGTTATTTGCTTTATGCTAACATTTCCAGATAAGTATCACGCCGGATGGACGGTTACTATTTATCTTTATGAAGACCGATCGGAATTTTACATAGTAATTGAAATCAAAGGAGCTGTAGCCATATTCTATCTATAGTGTGTGAAGACTTATACTTATAGGCTAGATTAAAATGAAACTTATGTACTATATAAATTTTATAACTTTAAATAGTTAGAAATATAATATATGTATGGATCTGATATAAAATAATTTGGACGTAAACTTTATTGTAAGATATTTAGAACATAAGATGATATCAGTATAACCAGTTAATATACCTAAATTTATTTTCCTTTATATTCTTCTTCTTCTTATTAAAATATAATTTAAGAAATAATATGATATTATCTATACTAATTAATTTTAGAGGATGTTATAGTAAACATAAAAAGTATTTAATATGGTTAGTTCTGAGAGTCCAGTTAGTGAGCTTCATAACATGTGGAAGTGTTTTTTGTATTTTTATATATAACTAACTTAGGTAGTGTTTGGTTGAAGGTTTATTTTAAGATTGATGGGAAAGTATAGGTGGATATTGGAAAATACCACATTTGGTTCAGGTTTTTTCAAGAAATACCAGACAAATAGGATAGATGGGAAAATGACTTTTGTGTTGATTTTTTGATGAAATTCACTGTTACAGAATACCACTTGAGATGTGGTATTGTGAGATGACTGGGGAAGTGAAAAAACAGGTGCAAAGTTTCTCCCGAACATAGATTTTGCATATTTAAATAAATTTTCCTGGTAATATTTGGGTCAACCAAACAACTTTTTTTACATTTTCCTATCAAACTCACTTTCCAACCATTTTCCTATCAATTACATTTCCCTAGTAAAAAAAAATTTCTCCCGAACCAAACACTACCTTAGAGTCAAAATGATTTTCTAGACTTTAAATTAGATGAGTGTTAAAGTCTTACTATTAAATTGGTATCAATTTAGGGATTTGTACATTCTAAATAGATTATCGAATAAAGTTTTGTACAATTTGAATTTTAGAATAAATTGCTAAACTAGAAGAAAGGAAAATATTAGAAAACAAAGTACAAATGCATCTATGTTAATATTTTTTATTTTTACCGAAAAAAATAAAATATTTCTTATAAAAATAATATATTTATTTCGTAAGTAAAAATGATATATTTTAAGATATACAAATGTGATGAGTCCAATTACTATTGGATTGAATCACACACTGTTGAGCCCGATAAAATTGGAGAAATGAGATTAGATCTCTAATATAATGAACAAGTATTTCAGCAAGATGGTCCCATATCAAATGAGATTCTAGGTTAAGGAGGAGATTCGGGGTAACACATGTTTCTTCTATTATTCTTGATCTCTTCCATTAGGAAAAGACATGATCTGTTATGGGTGTTTGCAGTGATATTTATAACGTGAGGTTCCTTCTTTGAGTTGCCTTCGGATGGCGGTGTTTGCTTCTATTGTTAGGCTGGTGTCAACCTGCGAGGATATGTCGCAGGTAAATCATGTTTTCGGACTACATTTATATGTATTTTTGCGGAATCTTGTAATAAAAGGATCTCGCGGACGCTGATGCTTCTGAAAAGCTAATCTCGCTGAAATATTCTAGTTATACACGTTTCCCTTTATGGCTAAGTAATGATTATTGGGCCTCTTTCTTCAGTTGGGCTTTAACCTCATTCATGTAGGGTCCAGATTAGAATGATAAGCAAGGTCAATTTTTTGTTTCTAATCACTGTATTATTATTATTATTATTATTTTTTATAGCCACTGTATTATCTTTTTTCGTTATTAAGTCAAGATTAAAATTTTTATTTATAAATACTAGATGACGGATTGTTTTCAAAATAATTTTAAAGTAGATTTAAAAATTACATATTTATTATTTTTAAATTAATACAAATTTTATGAAAAATTTATTTTATTTAATAAAAATTAAAGAAACTTAAAATATTGATATTTTGAATAATTTTGAAATAATTAGAAAATTTACATTAATAAAATTAAATATATTAAAAAAATGTTTCTTTTATATATAGTTCTATAATATTGCACCTATATATTTATACACATCTTCCTAAAAAATATGTAAAAATGAGAAATAATTAATTTTGTTATTTTTTTCACAAAATTCTACGGGAAACTTCACTTTTATTAAATAACAATTTAGTACTTATCATGAAATATACTCGAATTAAAAGAATTACTTATCATGAGTTCTGTCTATAGATATTTTGAATAAAAAGTCATATTTCACCAATAGCAACGTGTGGGCAAGGTTTTAAGAGAAATAAAATGCTATCGGATATTTATATTGGGGTTTGCTGATAAGGTTTTCCTTTTGACGAAATTTGAAATAGGCAAGATTACATAAGCAAGTTTTGCAGGTATAAATATTGGAATATTCCTTAGAAACAGTAACGCTGCAATTATTTAAGGAGTTTTCATTATTATTATTATTATTATTGGATTTAAAATTTTTAAATAACTTTGTCTAATGTTCACCAAAGTACTCACAAAAAAGTGTGCTGAGACCATGTGGACCTATGTGAAGTGAAGAGAGAGAAAAAGAAAATATGAACCTCATATACTTTCATGTGTGTATGTGAATAAACATTAGATAAAGTTATTTAAAGTAACTTTAAAAACTTTAAAATCATTATTTATTGTTATTATTTATCAAAATTTTCAAATTAAATGTTAAATGGGACAAATAATTCATTAACGGATTCATTTTTTCTAAAGTTACTCTGGACAACTTTATCTAATATTCACTTAAACTAATTTATTTTAAGGTTATAATAATCTTTATCATTTTAATTTTTAATCTCAAAACAATATCATTTTATTGAACATTAAATAAAATTTTCTAAAATAACATTGAATACTGTTTTTCTCTCATTGATTTGCACAAAATATTAAGGAAAATGCTATCCAGTCAATAATTTTCTTGACAAGACGGGAAGCAAATGTGTTAGTATGATTTACTCTTAGCTATTTTGATGGATAATTCATGTACTCATTAATTGGCGATTTTTAAATTTCATTAGATTCCATTTTCTTTTATTTTTTGTGCATGTGCTCAGTAAAACTAATTAAATATTAATCGTTTGCAAATTGTTCACTTAACATCAAAAGAGACTAATTCTTCCATGTCTCTAAGGGAAAAATTTAATATACTCTAGGCCTACCATTTATTCAGTGATCCCTTTCTATAAATGGAAAACTTTCTTCCATTTTTACCGTTTTCTTTTTGATTTTTTCCCCCTCCGTTCCTTTTTTTTTTTTCATTTTTGGGAAGGGACCACCATGATCCCGTCCCATAAAAAATCTTCTCGTCTCTAGGTAGTCAAGGTGCTCTCATTAACCGTAGTCATCGAGCTAGTGGGTAAGAAGTGAAAATATTTAATATGCTCTAGGATCATCCAATGATTTGATGCTCCCTCTCACAACACTAATTTTTTCTTTTCTTTTTTACCCCTGCTATTTTTCTTCTTTTCCAATTCTACCCTTCCATTTACACTAAGAGACCACCTAAAAAATGATGGTCCCCGACCACAATAAATTCTCTCGTACTCCATACCCTAAACCTCACATCATCAGCGTGTATCTTTTCCTTTAATGCAACCGTACTTTAAATTACTTTCCAGTAACAAAATAATCAGAATCAAATTCTTAAAGACTGCGTTCCAGAATTTAAGATGGAGTGGGTATATTGCTTAGCTGTGCTGTGAGGGCAACTAACCTGTCAACCATAGTAATTTGACCAGGAAAAATTCTTTACTGGTACTCATGGAAGAATAGAACAGAATACAGTTAAAAGCGAGGAGATTCATCCAATTCCCAAGCGGTATTCTCAATGTATAATTCATTACCTAATGACATGGAAGGTTGATGGCTTTTAAATCTATACATACTATAGTTGCTAGTTCCTTAAGACCATCCATCACCATGATCTGACCACCATTTCAATAGCACCAGCAAATGACAACAATTTCTCCATGTTGGCAATGTAGCACAAATTGGGCATATTACTGTGTGAGCAACTTCGAGTCACAAGCCACTATCTTAACCCGTCCAACATTCTCTTGGCTATCTTCATTCTTAAATAAAGCATTTTGTAAGATAAAGGTCCAAACATTGTCACAAAATCTGTATGTATGGAGATGTCCCTGTGATTGAAAAGTGAAAAGAAAAATGAAACAGCTCAGGGGGAAGAAAAGGTGAATAATTACGTTCTTTACTTACAAAGACTTCAGCTTCAGCACGATTCATGAATTACAAATCAATATAATATATGCAGTATCGAACATAACATGAGCAGGTGTTAAATGGAGGTATTGGGTGATTCACTAATCACTACCCTCAACTTGTTTAAGGATAACTGTTACTGAACAAACTAGAAACATGAAATAGCAGCCGACAGTCAAATTAACATCGAATATTCCATGAAACAAGTAACAACAAACATTGCTATTTCAACATGCATTCAAAAGCACAAGAGACATTGCTCTTTCAACATGCATTCAAAAGCATCCGACTATCCGAGCAATATAATAAAAACAGTGGTGCCAAGTCATAAAACTTCATTCTCATAATCTGGTTTGGTCACATAAAATTAAACTATGTTGGAGAAATGAGAAAGATAAGCTAACCGAGAGCCAGTGAACAATGAATATATCAACTAGACACACTTCATGCGATGAGCATTCATTTTATTGTAGTGCATTTCAGGCTTCGTTTCGAACTACTGAAAAATGATCTAATTCAATTTTCTACGAAGATTTCAGTTTGTTAAACCAAGCTATCCATTTTCTGTTCCCTGCACAAGTTAACCAGGAGAACCAAAACAAAACAAACCCCTTCCAATTGGGCATCTTCACAAATAAAAATGCTACATAAACATACAATATCGGTCATCATCAACCTGAGACATGCTATACTTTACAGTCTCAGTATCTAACAATGTCTAGTTTCAACCTACTGCCCACCAACAAAAAAAAAAGGAGAGAGAGAGAGATTATAATGGAAAAGATTGCATAAAACAAAAAGGACACATACCTGACAAATGAATCTCAAATGTTTAAAGCCATATAATTAAAGTATTTATGGATGGATAATCATGCCAACACTCTTTGAATCTCATGTGTCGGATTGATAGTTTTGCAAATAGGAACATCAATGTCTTGTTATTGAGTTCAATAACATGTCATATCAGGCATGATTCAGCCATAAATTATATTTAAAAAATCCACTTTCCATTAAAGCTTGACTAGCGAGGGTAGGGGTGAGGGCACTTCTTGTATGCAACCTTACCCTTTATATTTGCAAAGAGATTATTTTCCGGATTTGAACCCATGACCTTTTAGTTACAAAAGAGCAACTTTACCACTACTCCAACTCGCCCTCAGCCACAAATTATATTTTAAATTAAAATATTTTTTCCACTCCAAAAACCAATACACAATCATGAAAATAACCAAAAAATGTACGAGAGAATATTTAAAAAAAATCTGTCCTTGGAGAGGGTATCCTCCCAGGGAATCTCCATATGTAATAAAATTTTATATTTGATCACCAACTTTGGCAAAATAACAAATATCAAAGAGTAGAATACTAATCGTAAATACAAACTAAAACAAAAGAAAAATGCATGAATAAAATTACTATTGTCCCACTTTATAAAATTACTTGTAACATTGATCATCAAGATCTCCCCAATATTACTCATTTAACGACTCTACATGATTCTTTTATTCCTTGTGTTAATAATATTCATGCATGGTCATAGCCATTCCTTATAGACACGAGTACCTAACTCAAAGCAATGGGGAAAAAGTACATTTTTGAAGGCAACAAGAAAATATTCTAACCAAATCTATTGATTGAAACCATCAAACAAATTAGACTTTTTGACCCATTTACTGAAGATAAGCAAACAAGCATCAAGATCAGTTTATCCCAACAAAGAATCCCTGTATAATCATCCTTACATGCTTGTTCTGTAGTACTCTTTCTCTTCCTTTTTGTATGTCATTTAAGGTAGTTGCAAAAGAATAATGGAAGTCATTAAACATTCTCTAATTTGATTATAAACAAAAAAACTACATTTGAATGACTTACTCTTTAATAATTAATATTACTTAAAATATTATTACTACTGTACTAATCTTATATTTTTAAGAAAATAATAATTAACACTTCATTTATTATCAAGTATGATAAATATAAAGATTCAGATGGAGTAGCCAACAAGCAAGCATATAACAGCAACTAACAAGCAAACATGATCCCACACACCATATTGCATGAACCTACAACTAAAGCTGGAGTGAGCTGAGCCAGCTCATAAACTTGCTTGCAGCTCGATTGTGGATTCATTAACAACTTAATGAGTTGAAAATTTTCACTCGTTTATAAATAAGCCAAGCTTGAGCTTTTACAAGTTTTACTCATTAGCTTAACTCATTGAGCCGAAAATATTCTAATACAATGCTCGATATTTACTTATTAGGTCAAGTAACTCGTCAGCTCTAAGGTGAGCCAAACACAGAGCCAAGGAAATAGGTTCAATTTCTTATTAAGCTGAGCTTCTCAGCTCTAGTCAAATCCAGTCCTAACTACAACCAACAGCAGAGTAAACGCACCTTGTCCATGCCCAAAATTTAATAGCTTATACTTAATCAAAAGAGAAGGGGAAAATAAGTTCGTCACCTTAATGGAGAACTTGCTCTTAACTTGCGTTTCCAGAGCCTCAGTCATAGACTAGAAATTCACATGCCATTGAAATAAAACGTTAAAACAGATCCAAAAACTGAACCACCAAGCCCCAATTCGTAAACATACCTTATCGAACTGGACGAGAACCTGAATAGCATGCTCGGGGCTGAGAGTGCCGTTCTGAACCATCTCATCCAAAGTCTCCGTGAGGCACATTCCGGTCGTCGACCTCCGGTACAGTTCGAACGTCGCCATGCTAGCTTGCGAAACGCGATCTGCGACGATTAACTTATATTACAATGCATGTATTGATAACAGAACCAAAACACGAAGAAAAATTTAGAAAATTGAAAATAAATAGTTATAAAAAAAATTGCGGGAAGGGTATGCGACAAGCAGCGAAGAAAAAAATGGAGATTTAGGGGATTGAAATCCATATTACGAAACTGGTGGCGACGTTTGAGACTTAAGAGTTGCTTTTTTCCCTTTCTTCTTCTGCTGGCGCTTCTCAGTGAACGTTTGGGTTTGGCTCGATAGCGTTTGCGAGCGTAAAAATTTGGGGCTTTTTATACCCTAGAATTTGGCGCTGAGGGTATATATAGTGAACATATGCAATGACCATCGTACCCTCCTTCACGTTTTTGTCACGTGAGATGTATCAGGTGAGGGACAGTGTGCCACTGTTGGCAAAAAAATATATATCAAAATGCTACGCTAATAGTAAATTTTGCCAAAATATCACGTGGTATATTTTGCTACACCGTGTCGCGAAATATTTACACACGTATTTCTCTACACGGTGTAGCAAAATATGTCACGTCAGAACCAAAAATGCCACGTGTCAGACAGGGAGAATTTCGCTACACAGTGTAGCGAAATTCTCTCTGTTTGACACGTGATATTTTTGATTCTGTGCATTCTGACGCGGCATATTTCGCTACACCGTGTAGCGAATTATTTGCACACATATTTCTCTACACAATGTAGCGAAATATGCCACGTAACATTTTGACAAAATTTATGACATTTTAGTGTTTTTTTTTTTTCCAAGTGGCACTTTGACCCGTGTTCCATCAGGTGACCCCGACGACTATAATCAATCATATTTTCTTTTTCGATTGAGCATAACATTAGTATTTACATTTAGTTCTCAACTACTATTTCTTCATCTTCTTCTTTTTCAATTGAGCTTTACATTAGTATTTATATTTAGTTATCTACTTTTAAATTTTTTTTTTTTTTAAGATAATAGTTAAAAAAAAGTTGATAACTAACTAAATAACTCTCATTCAGCAATTTGTTTGATAAATAATAACACAGTTGACGTATGCACGCACGCACTCACAAAAAGGTTTTGCGTTGTTTCTTTGTACTGAATTATAAAATATTTATAAAGAAATAAATGTTAATAATTGATGCATGAAAAAATATTTATTTATTTATTACTATTAGGGTCATTTGTCTCTCGTATATTAACATGACTTCAAAAAGACTGGACAGTCAAACTTAACCATACTTATAAAGAGGGGAATGCATGTGCCGATTGAATGCTAATTTTATCTAAGCATGGATGAAGATAAGCAGCATCTGTTATGGGAAGACCCTCCACGATCCATTTTCTCTAGCTGGCAGATCTTGCTGCGATGGGCAGACCCGGGCCCTGCTGTTCCAATAGTTTGGTTTGTTTCTTCTGTTGTTTTCGGTTGTTTTTGTTTGCTTTGGGCTTCGGCCTCTTTGTTTAAAAAAATAAATAAATAATTTACTTATATTTTGGTACATTTATGTCTGTTGGGATATTCAAGTGTGATGAGTCTCACATTGGTTGGTAATGGGTTAAGTGAATAGTATATAAGTGGAAGGACCCATGAACGCAATGCCTTAAGGTTTTGGGTTGAGATGTGGTGTCGGACTCACTTGGTGTACTTGTAGTAGCTTAGCTCATTGGTGGTGGCTCCCCGCCACGAGCTTCTCCCTGGACCCGCCTGACAGTGGTATCAGAGCCGGATTGGGCTCGAGCTAGCCTAGTGATTGGCTAGGAGGTGGGTCGAGTACTTTGCGCTTCGGGTACTCGGTTGAGGGGGAACATACCAATGGTGGGTTTCACACTTGAGGGAGAGATTGTTGGGATATTCAAGTGTGATGAGTCCCACATTGGTTGGTAATGGGCTAAGTGAAGAGTATATAAGTGGAAGGACCCATGATCCCAATGCCTTAAGGTTTTGGGTTGAGACATGGTGTCGGATCCACTTGGTGTACTTGGAGTAACTTGACCCATTGGTGGTGGTCCCCCGCCACGGGCTTTCCCCTGGACCCGCCTGACAGTGGTATCAGAACCGGGTTGGGCTCGAGCTAGCCTGGTGATTGACTAGAAGGCGGGTCGAGTACTTTGCGCTTGGTGTACTCGGTTGAGGGGGAGCATACCAATGGTGGGTTTCACACTTGAGGGGAGATTGTTGGGATATTCAAGTGTGATGAGTCTCACATTGGTTGGTAATGGGTTAAGTGAATAGTATATAAGTGGAAGGACCCATGAACCCAATGCCTTAAGGTTTTGGGTTGAGATGTGGTGCCGGACTCACTTGGCGTACAGACAACAAATTTAATTCACGGGAAAATATTTTAAATTTTCCTGAACTGATTCAGGGCTAAGATAGTCTGAACAATAACAAAAAACCCTGAAAATAATAATACATGCAAGTCTAAATTGTCTAATGATGTTTGTGTTGTCTATAATTTCCATCGGTTCCGGAGGAGGGGAATGGTGAATTTCAGAAGTAACTTTTGGAAGGTGTACACTGTTTTTAACATTTAATGATTCTTTTGTTTGTTTTTGTACGAATCATTTTAGGATTCATCTTAGTAGACTAGTAAATCTTCGTTTTGTTTCTTGTATTCGCACTCGAAGCATTTGTTAGAGACTCACCTTTTATTTGAGTACATCATATGTAAGACATTATAAAAACAAAAAGGTTTTATTAGTGTTATGTAACATAATGTAAGTGATGTTTTCAATTCTCACATCAAAAGGGAGAGAGAAAGTAGAATGATGAAAGAGAAAGAAAAACATGTGGACAACTCCTCTTTAATGTGTGTAGGAAAGTGAAGTTATATTATGTTAAATGATTAACATAAAACCCAAAAAAAAAAATGAATGTTGATATAAGCGACCTAAATTCACCATCAGACTTTGATACTATGGTAAACCAAGTCTAGAGGGACCTCGTGATGAGAGACTATTATCAATGGGTTAAGGTTGGACCAATCATATCAAGTGAGTTCAAGGTTTATATGTTTATTTATTTATATCCATTTCATTTTATCCATTATTAATCAATGTGTGACTTACCCTCAAATAAGAATCTAACATCAGTATATTCCTTCTCAACCAAATATTTAGGCTTAAAATATTCAACTCGTCTCGAAATACCTAACTAACTCGAGTTCAATCTGACTCTAATATTACTATCAGATAAGTTCATTAATAGCCCGTGATAGAGGAGTATCACTAAGGCTAAAGCACCATTTTAAAGTTTTTGGACAAAAGAATTGCCCGGTTAAAACTGATTGGATAAGTTTTTCCAAAGTAATGCAGTCAAACATGTCACCTATGCTAACGGGACTAGTCCCGTCACTGATACTGACGGAACTCATGCCACATCAGCGCCACGTAGGCAGTCCAATTATCGTAAAGCTTCGGAAGGTCATAACTTGTGACTCGGATATCCAAATCAGATGATTTTTTTTTATTTCACATAACTTTTCAAGATCTACGCAATAACACCTCATTTGATATATTTTATCTCCCACAAACACAGTCTTATGGATAAACACTCTTGTGATTGTGATACAATTGTTACAAATTCAAACTATGTTTGTGGGAGATAAAATATGTCAAATGAGGTATCATTGCGTAGATCTCGAAAAGTTATGTGAAATAAAAAAAATCATCTGATTTGGATATCCGAGTCATAAGTTATGGTCTTCCGAAGATTTACGGTAATTAGATTGCCTACGTGGCGCTGACGTGGCACGAGTCCCGTCAGTATCAGTGACGGGATCCGTCAGCATAGGCGACATGTTTGACTGCATTACTTTGAAAAAACTTATCCAATCAGTTTTAACCAAACAATTCTTTTGTCCAAAAGCTTTAAAATGATGCTTTTCCCCTATCACTAACAAGCTAAGTTAGATCAATCCGATATTATATCTAAACCTAAAACCTTAAAATATTGGATTCAAAAATACATCTACCTATATCCATTTTACTTATCACATTATCAATCAATATTGACACTCATGACACTTAAATATCTCAAGTGACCACCTCACAATCTTGAGCTAAACTGCAAATGCATTTCGGCAAACGTTTAAATTTCTAACGTACTTGGACGTTATTACAAATTGATTCGGTGGTATCACAAGTCACAATGAATGGTTGTCTTGTAAATATTAAAGATGTATATGATGATAATCTAGGAGTTCATACTTTAATAGACATAGCCCGAATAATATAATCAATCACTGAGGGATGACGAGAAAGGTAAATGACGCGGATAGGATGCATAACTGCCACGTAAAGAAAGAAGCCAGATTCCAGAAACGTGTGAGCCTAACTCTTATCTTTGTATGTTTCTTAAAAGGAAATGGGTTCAATTTCCAAGTTTATACTTTATTGTTGTCTCTTTCCAAATTCAGAGAGCAGGACAGAGCAGGTATTTTTTTTTTTTTCCAGCTAATAGTATAGCAAGTAGCAATGGAAGAGATGGGTTCTTCATCTTCAACCCCTTTGTCAAATCACAAGAAGACCTCCTTCATGTCTCACCTGAAGAAGAGTTGCTTATCTTTCGCAGCTTCTGTACAGGAAAGTTTCAGATATGTAAAAGCCTTTTTTGTTGGTCAGGTTCGAAATCCAAAGAGGCCCTTTGTGGCCCTTTCTATTTTTGGTGTAATACTGATTTCAATATATTTATTATTTTTCCTACAAAATTGAAATGGTCCCGTCTGATGGAGGGCTTGTGTTTTTTGTGTTGAAAGCAGGCAAAGACTATAACTGCAAGAAATGAGAAGGAAGCAAGTGAAGCTGAACTTGAGGCTACCAAAATGCAGGTTGAGGCTGCTGATGCTGCTGAAGATATCAAGAACAGACTCAATAAATCCGCGTAAATTTTCGCTTTTCCATCGAAACTACCGTTTTCTACAGAATTTCTTTCTTTTTTCTTCTCCTGATGCATAAGGGAAAGTGTGTAACAAAAATGTCTTTTATTAGCTCCAATATGTCCTTCTGGTTTAATTAAACATGATATATTGTTAATTAACTTTAAGAGTGAATTAATCTGACTTAATTGGATCATTTTATTCTATTTATTTTTTGGTTTGTATCTTTTATATTTGGTAGATAGATTAGTTTTAGTCTCTATTTTTTTTTTTTTCATGATCAAGATAACCAAAACATTTGACCTTCCATTGGCAAGGTGATGAGTTTTATTATAAGGTTCTTCTTGCTGTTACAATTGTCATGGACCTTTCACTGACAAATTCATGTTTGCGCATCAAAGCTCATTAGCAAGTTGACAAAATAAAAAGAAAGCAGCTCATAACTATATTTGTGGACCTAGAAAAAGGGAACAATGCGTAATGCCTGAAATATGTAATCTACTTTAAGTCTAATATCAAAGTTCTTATATTTTACAATACATAACAAGACAGCAAACAAGGTTGGAAATTTGTAACTGTAAAATCTGTGGAATGAGCAGGTTCATATTGAAAATAAGCTAATTTAATATTTTTTGTTAGGGCCTTCTAGACGAATATAGTCATACATTATCCCCTGGAAGGGGCCAGTAGCTATGGTCTGTGTTAGAAATATGGTATTAACGCCTTCCCCTAGCAGAAGACCTGGCATATCAATGCTGTATAGCCAGTAAAGTCCATGAATTCCATGTCTAGCTATTGCATTGTCCTTCCCAATCACCCCCGTTGTAAATAATGGAGGATCTCGTTTTAGATCATTCACTCTAACCTTCAAATTACAAACCAAAAAAACATCATGGGACGAGACATGGAATAGAAAGTGAAAATACTCAACAAATCATGGTTTATCTGGGAAAACTAGTAAAATACTTTGTGAGTTTCCAAACCTGTAATTCGGAGACATTTGCACTTGCAAGCGCCAATCGCAATTTATAGATTCCACTTGCCTCCACCTTATCAAGGTTGAACTTAATTTGCCATGTAGTTCCTTGGTAACTGCCATCATTTTTCTTCCTGTATTTCATGCACTAATTTCATCTTTCATGGATAACATAGGTGCTTTTAAAGAAATCAACTCTATCTTGTCTTAAAATAGTGTACCTGGTGACCTGTGCAAAGAACCAATCTTTTCTGTAGTCACTGACACCAACTGTATAAACCAAATCTTCATTTGGGTATAAATCTGCATATCTTTCCCACAAGCCATACTGCCTAAACCTGTCAATGAAATAGATGGTGGTTTTGTGGGAGCACAAAGCTAAAAAATGTTGAACATTTAAGGCTTAATTTATTATTTATCTAAAGAGGAACTGACTTGTCTGGATGGTCGACATAAAGCTTGTTTATGTACTTTGGATTAGGATCAGGAACGTAGAACTCAGCAGCAGAGCGATCAGGAATGCCTATCTCCCATAATGTTGGACCATCTCTTAGAGGCACATAAATAATGTCACCAACGTTTATTTCACAACCTACATATTGTATCGTTCTTATAGTATATAACAAACATTAACTGAAATATATAACCTTCACAGCTATATATAGAGTATCACTAAATTAGAGCCCATAACTATGGTACATCCTCTAGCCCTATATAATATAAACACAAGTACCTGGGGTTATGGTGAGGACAGCATTGTTCCAATACTCTCCAATGAAACCTGGGACCCAGGCGTAGAGACTGTAATCCCCACTACGTATATTATTGATTGAGAAGTAGCCGTTCTCGTTTGCTCTAGTCCAAAATTGGTATCCCTGAACAAAAAAAGCCTTGCAAGATAAAATTGCTGCCCAATCACTAATTGTATTCATAAATCTAATGTATGTTGAATACTTGGCCAGAACCATAGAAGAATTAAGGGAAATACTCTCATTTTATATGAGATAGTTATCCCCTCTCTTTTTTTCTTTTTTTTCTTCTCTTTAATGGTGGGTCCCACCTCACTTCTGGTACGAGATAACTACTCTCATGTAAAATTAGTATTCCCCAAGAATAAAACACAAATTTTGGGTTGTTTAACGAGCACATTCAACCTTGCATTCTCTTTGCCAGGACCCAGCGTCTCCAGGTGGTGCCAGTCCTACATACGCGCCTTGTGCTAACATGTAATCGTCACTTAAGCACCTGAAAATGGTCATGTTGATAGTCAATTCAATTTAAAAGCTGACGAAGATTATATTATACTTTTATAACAGTTTCAGATGTTGTTGCAAGGAGATATTGGTACTTTGGTGTTACCTGTCTTGAACTAGTAACGTGCCACACACACTGCCTCGTCTGCTAGATTTCTGAAAATCCTCTGAAGCTGGGAAATCATAGGCCCAACTTTGAACCTCCTCGTTCATCTAGAAGCCATTTTTGGTAGTCTTAGTTAGTACTTAAGTGTTAATTATTTGTAATATTTTCTTCCCAAAAGAAACTAAAGTTGTCCTTAACATAATTTTAACCTATAATGAAATTGAAACCTGATTTTTGGCGTCCTCCCAGAGCATCAGTGGGTCCTCATCATCTAACAAAGTGTTAAGATAGACAAAAGTTGGCCCGAAAACTTTTTTCCATGGCTCATTTGGCTGGAGTTTCAGAACTATATCCTCTCCGGCGTAATGAGCACTAAGAAACATCTGGCACAAACAAAAATATTGCTGATCAACATGAAATAAGATATAACTGTAATAGTTTTCCATCATTGAAACTAAGCACTTATCAACAAGTGATATTAAAGGGTAGGAGCAAAGTGAAGTGCATGCTTCACAAACAAAATACTTACTGCAAGGCTGATAGGGCCTACATGGGAGGTAAGGTTCTGTTTAACAGGGCCACCTGATCTGAACTCATTGCTGGGTATGATTACCCAAAACCCCATTGATGGATCAGTTTCGGATTCGCTACTTATCCACCCATGGACCTTAAGATCTTTGTTGTCACTTGAATACTGGTACTTGTCATCCACCTTTAATCAATCAATAACAAATTTTGTTAACCACAAATGATATTTTATAGAGTAAACCCTGTTTTTAATTCCTCCAAAGAAAAAGAATATTTTTATTGTCCAAATAAACTATGGAGATATTCAAGTGTGATAATGACATATTGGTTGCTAATGGGTTAAATGAAGTGAATATAAGTGGACGGACCCATGAACTCAATGCCTTAAGTTTTTGGGTTGAGACGTGGTGTCGAATTCACTTGGTACGATTGGTGTAGCTTAGTCCATTGGTGGTGTTACCCGTCAGGGCTTATCCTTGGACCCTCCATACAATGATATCAGAACCAGATTGGGCTCGAGCTAGCCTGGTGATTGGCTAGGAGGCGGATTGAGTATGAAGAGTCCTACATTTGTTGGTAATGGGCTAAGTGAAGTGTATATAAGTGGATGGACCCTGAAGCCAATGTTAAGGTTTTGGGTTGAGATATTATGTCGAATTCACTTGCTACTGTTGATGTAGCTTAGTCTATTGGTGGTGTTCCCGCCACAGGCTTCTCCCTAGACTCGCATAACATAATCTTACAAAGTTAATTTAATTCTTTAAAAAAATTACCAACAATTTAATATGTTAATTGCAGGAGATGACATTTACTTAGTTTTTTAATTATACAATGAATTAAAGATGCATTATTAAGCCAGTAGAAATGAGCTAGTGGGGAGGAACTTGGGTAATTGTATGAGATTATAAATTAAAAACTCAATGACATCATTGTATTAAAAAAATGACGTTGATTTAATCTCTCTAGAAAATAACATTAATTTAAGGGAAAATTATTTCTCTAGTCACTAATTTACCCTAAATTTAATTCTCAATCCTACTATAAAACAATTTTAATAATTAATATTACTTATCCTGATTAAGAACACTAATGTAAAATTTACCTATCTTTACAATTTGACGTGCAACTCAACAACTATGCAGGTTGTTTCTTTTTCTTATTTTCAAGTGTTGTACATCTAGTTAGTTGGTTATTTATTTATTTATTTTAATTACCTCTCCCTTGAACTCTGGCTCCACGGGGTTGACGAGCAAAACTGCTTCTGGGGGAACTAGTTCTTTTCCTCTTCTGGGTAATCGGTCTTCTGGGAGAGGCATGAATCTTTGTCTATTATCCGCTATGGCCATGTAATGAAACCTACATATAAAACCTCTAAAAATTATCTTTGCAGCAAGCTAATTTACATGTTCTTGTCAAATATCAGTTCAAGGCAACGAAGGGCATTAAACAAGATCCCTCCAATAGAATATTCAAGTCAGAAAATGAATTAAGATAAGGGAATATATTTCATAAGGTCACAAGGCGACGTCCATACTTGTCTTTTCGAAGCTTATAAACAATCCTGATTTGAGGTATGTTGAAAGCAGGCCACTCCTTTAGGTGTTCAAAGATGGCGTAAGAATAGAAGCCTGAGGAATTACGAAGCATCACATACCTGAAGAATTATTGTTGATATGTAATTAATTAATCATAATCATCATTTTGATTTTCAAAATAATTAATGACTGTGGACTAATTCCAGTCTTAAAGCAACATATGTAATGGTACCTTTTGTCGATATTTAGAGGCGATTGTTTTCCCTTCAGAGATAGATCCCACATTCTTGTAAATGAGATTTCAACCTGCTCCTCATTTTCCACTATAACATGAAACCTTGTTCCTACAACTCTGCATGTGTAGCCAATTAATTGCAAACTAGCTCATAATAACATCAATAAGACATCAATTGCAGCCAGAGTTCTAATGTTTTGGTTTATAATAAATAATCTCTGGCAACATTGGCAAAAGAAAAATATGAGAGGCAAGTATCACATACCGCTCAAATGTCCCTGTTGTTCCTGTACTTCCTGCTTCACTCCAAACAACGTCCCAATACCTAGGAATTCAATATTTCAGGGTAACCGTAAGTCGTAGTCACATGATAACTGACGAAAAATGATATAGAACACAAGATCTAAATCTCAATGTGCAGGTACCCTCTATTATCCCTTTCGTTAAGAACTTCAAGCAGATTATCAATGCCATTATATTGTATTCTAGTGACAAATCCACCCGGATTGGATAAATACACTTGCAATATGCCATTGTCCATGACCACCTGCAATTTGAAAGATCAGCGTCTCAAACCTTAATTTGTCAAAACTTCATAATATTATATTGAAATTCTAAATAACATAAAGAGAACAATGTCTTACATGGCTGTCTTCGATATGCAACCGTGCTGCTTGTGAGGACATGTTGAAGGAATTTCGTTAGTTGCTATATCTTGTCTTACAATATATGTTTGCTACAACTTGTTTTCTTCATATGTCATTTAAGTTCTTGAGGTTCAGATTTTCTCTTTCCTCTAGTTTTCTTCAATTAATGGCCAAGCAATTTTTTTTTTTTTATTTCATTGGTTTTCATAGTCAATTCTTTACTCAATGGCCACTGTAGCCGTGCACGTTTTGTGGGGACAAAACAGAAGCTGAAGCATTAGAATATGTAACAATTAGGACTGTTTTGTGACTTGGCTGATATTTACGTCATATGTGATGCCCTCAACAAAAATCACCAAATATATGTTTCATGTCAGAGGATTCTAAGATTGCATTATTGTGATGAATTATGATCGCATTTTTGGCAAATAGATCTCCTTAAAATTTTGATTATAATTTATACAGTCCTTAAATTTCGTCTCTTTAAATTCTCATCTCTTTGCCTTAGTGATGGATGAACTAATAAAAGATATTTACGAGAAAGTGCCATGATGTATGTTTTTTTGCAGATGATATTGTGCTTATTGATGAGACCAAAAAATGGTGTTAATAGAAAACTTCAATTGTGGAGAAGCACTTTGGAGTCTAAAGGATTCGTAGTAAGCCGGAGCAAGACTGAGTATATGAAATGTGATTTTTCTTTGGTAAGAGATGGAGATCAAGACCTCGTGCATCTACTTGGTCAAGAGGTACCCAAAAAAGATGCTTTTAGTCTTTAGATACCTGAGATCAATTTTACAAAAAGGTAGTGAGATTGATGAGGATATAAATCATAGAATCAGAACAGGATGGATGAAATGACAAAGTGCATATGGGTTTTTGTGTCATTGCAAAATACCCCTTAAGCTAAAAGAAAAATTCTATAGAACAACATTAAAACCTGCAATGTTATATGGAGATGAATGTTGGCCACTGGCCAGCACATAGGCAACATGAGCATAAAACGTGAGTAGCAGAAATAAGGATGTTAAAGTGGATGTATGGTTATACGATGATGGATAAGATAAGAAATAAAGATATTCGATGAAAAGTAGGAGTAGTACCTATGACTGAAAAGATGAGGGAACATAGATTGAGATGGTTTGAGCACGTAATGAGACGACCCCTAGATGCTCCCATAAGAACAGAAGTTTGTTACCAAGAGCTTGACACAAAGAGAGATAGAGGTAGACCGAAACTTGCCTGGAGAAAAGTAGTTAAACAAAACTTAATAGAGTGAGATATAGATTGACGGACGATGTATCTTATGATAGAATGGAAAAAAGTTATAAGCAGGGTGGAAGGTTAGATCTGTTGTTGTACCTATGTTTCAGATGGTCCCTTTTTAGTCATTCTCATCTTCATCCCCCTCTTTTTTTTTCTTCTTTTCTTTTATCTTATTTCCCCTTCCCCATTTTTTTTCGTACCAACGACTTCAATTAGCTTGGGTTAATTATTGTAAAGAACTACTTCAACCCAAAACTTTAAGGTATTGAGTGAGGATCTTTTCAAGGGTTTATATTATTCTCTAACACACCCCTCATGCAAGAGCCTTTTAAGCTTGAAGCGTGTATATTATACAGGTTCAATTTTTAATTTATTTTGTGCTTATTTTAATTCCACTAGAAAGTGAGAGTCAGTGAGAATCGAACTCGTCACCTTGTGCTCACTGAAGCTACCATATAAAGAGTCATTTCAACTCAAAATCTTAAAGTATTGAATAAGAATTTTTTTAATGATTTATATTATTCTCTAATACAGCTCTATACGGAAGAGTTTTTAAGTTCTTTGTGTTTAAAGCGTGTATATTATATAGGCTTGGGTGATGTCCTTTGTTAACGTTTATATTATTCTCTACCTGTTAATGAATTTATACAGAGGCGAGATGAAGCTCTCTTCCCCCTTTTTTTTTTCCCGCCTTTTTCTTACTTAGAACATAAAAGCCAGATCGCGAGAAGCAAAAGAACATTACTTGAGAGACAGAGGGCCAATAAGTTAAACTTTGAAAATTTGATTGATTTTCAAGTCAATCTTATTCATTTTGATAAAGTTTGAGAGAGAGAGCGCTTTAAAATTTTAGCAGAGAGAGCAGAAATTCTGTTTCAGAATATCCATATGATGTTAGAAATGTTCTTCAAAATCATGTGCGAGAGATCTTTTACTTTATTTTCGAATCTCGTCGTCACCCACTCACCCACTAGCCACGGCTTTGTTGTTATTTGCTGAAATCTCTGTTTAAAGGAAAAGAAATGAGAGAAAAAAAAAGATGCTGTAGTTAGAGTAGTTGAGTGATTGATTACAGTTTGTTTTCTAAGAAAGAAAAGCTTCGTTAATAAGAGCTTAACGGGTGAGCCAAAATAAGTAGCATCATCAATTTAAACATGGGTTCGCTTTTTCTGCAATTATTGCAGATAAGTTATCTGCAGTAAGTCCAATACGACGTTGTTTTGGGACGAAAATCATGGTGTTTTTGTAATTTGAATTTATTTTAGGGTTATAATAGTCTTTGTACTTATAATTTTTTAAGATTTCAATACCAAAACGACGTCGTTTTGAGAATAAATGCAGATAACTTATCTGCATTAACAGCAGAAACATTTTTTCCTTTAAATATTTAAAAATATTTGTGTAATTAATGCAGACAGTTATCTTTATTTATTTTCAAAATGATGTTATTTTGATATTGAAAGATTAAAAAATATAATTATAAGAACTATAATAATCCTGAAATAAATTAAAATTATAAAAACACAATATTTTTGCTCCAAAATGACATCGTATCGGGCTTACTATAGATAACTTATATGCAATAAATGCAGAAAAAAGTGAATCTACAAAGGAAAAAAGTTTCTAATGTTATTTTAGATAACTTTGTCTAATATTCACCAAAATGACGTCATTTTGGGATTGAAAAATCAAAAAATTAGAATGATAAAGACTATTATAACCTTGAAATAAATTAAAATTACAAACACACATGATTTCCGTCTCAGAACGACATCATCTCAATGAACATTAGATAAAATTATCTCAAGTAACTTTAGAAAAAACACACTCATAGACAAAAATCGATAAGGTGAGAGTAATTGTTCCTTTTAAACAAAACAAAAAAAAAAGTATAAGATAATAATAAAATTAGTAGTTTATTTGAGATGTTTTTACTGGGATGACCGAGGTGGTGAAACGGAAAGTACATTATACAGCGGAAATGGCGGAAATAAGCTTGAATGGTTTTCCGTCACTCCTCAATTGCCGGCTTCAATCTTCATTATATTATGCTTCACGAAAAGTAACAACGAAAAGCGTGAAGATATAATCAAACGAGATCAAGACAGATGGTATATTATCTTTTTCGATTTTTCATTATAATCAAGAAAAGAAAAGAAAAAATAGAAGATGAAAATTCGTATGGTATCAATTAGCGGTAAAACTGGGCCGGGCCGGTCTACAGGGGCCTACGGCTCGGTCTACATCAGGCCAGATCTGACCTAGTATATTTTGTACAATATGTCGGGCTTGGGCTTTAAAAAAGCTTGTTTAATAAAAAGGTCATAGGCCCACTTTCAAAAGGTCGGGCCTATAAGCTCACAGGTCAGCCTATATTGTACTATTTATTTTAAATAAAATAAAATAGAGTAATTATGTCTTGAAGAAAAAACAAAAGATATAAATTTAATCAATTACAATTATTTATAACTTAATTATATTCGATTATATTTTAATAGAAATCTTATTTTATTTCATATATAGGAGGAACCAACATCTCAACATGTGAGATTGTATATATGAATATATTAAAAGATTTTTGGGAGAGTTATACTTACTACAAGCATCATGATTTGTTTGTTGGATTCATGTAGTTATTTTAATTTACATAGTATGGATTTGTTTATTGGATCTGATGAAATATATGTTATTTAGTTTGAGCATTTTGCTTTCGAAAATGACTTAAGTGCCTATTGTATGAGTTTTGTTATGATTCATGATTCTGTTTGGACGTTGAAATTATGATTTTTGGTGTAGCAACTGAATTTGAGTACTTTGTAAAGTTGATTCATGGTTCTGCTTGGAAGTTAAAAATTAACAGGCTAACGGGCCAAGCCAGACCATTTGTTTTTTTATAAACGGGTCAAACTAGGCTAACAGTAGACTCATACTAGGCTTGGGCTAAGCCAAATTGAAATTTTTTGACGTAGGCTTGGGCTTTTCGGGGCAAAGCTTGGCCCAGCCCAGCCCACTTTCACCCCTAATATCAAAGTGGGCTGGGATGGGCCAAACTTTTCCCCGAAAAGCCCAAGCCTACGCTAAAAAATTTTAATTTGGCCTGACCCAAGCCTAGTACGAGTCTAACTGTTAGCCTGGTTTGACCCGTTTATATATAAAAAAAAAAAACAAATGGCCTGGCCTGGCCCGTTAGCCTGTTAATTTTTAACTTCCAAGTAGAACCATGAATCAACTTTATAAAATACTCAAATTCTGTTGCTAATCAAAAAATCATAATTTCAACGTCCAAACAGAATCATGAATCACAACAACACTTGGAGCCTGTTTGGATCCTCTTATTTTTAAGCTAGAAGCTACTTATAAGCTAAAGCTAAAAAAAGAGCTTAAAAAAAGAAGTTAAAAGCTGTTTGAAAATTACATACAAAATTTAGCTTAAAAATTACTTAAAAACACATATTTCAAGAAAATTATCTCTCTCTATCTTTATCACTCTTCATTTTAAAAAAAGCACATAATTCAAGAAAAATAGATAAGAGCTTAAAAAAAAGCTCCTCCTAGGAGCTTTTAGTTTTCAGCTTTTTTCTTCATTATAAAAAAAAGAGCTTTTGTTATACGATCTTTTATTATAAGAGTTTTTCTCAAAACCTGTTTGGCCTAGCTTATGCTTATAAGTAGCTTATAGCTTAAAAATAAGAGGATCCAAACAGGCACATATACAATCTGCATTTAAGTCACTTTCAAAAGAAAAATACTCAAACTAAATAACATATATTTCAAAAAGATCCAACAAACAAATCCATACTACGTAATAAGTATAACATCTCCCAAAAACCTTAACATGCTGAGATGTTGGTTCCTCCTACATAAAAAATAAATTCAGATTTCTATTAAAATATAATCGAATATAATTAAGTTTTTAATAATTGCAATTGATTAATTTATATTTTTTATTTTTTCTTCAAGGCATACTTATTCTATTTTATTTTATTTAAAATAAATAGTACAATATAGGCCGGTCTTTATGCTTATAGGCCAGGCCTTGTGAAAGTGGGTCTACGGCCTTTTTATTAAACAAGTTTTTTCAAAGTCCAAGTCCGGCCTATTTTACGAAATATACTAGGTCAGGCTAGGCCTGACGTAGGCTGAGCCGTAGGCCCCTGTAGGCTGACCCGGCCCAGTTTCACCCCTAATCACAACGGAATACTGTCCGCAAGAAATACGCCCATGCTGTATTTGGTACAAGATTTTGTTGAAGATATCTAAACAAATGAAAATAGTATTTTTATATGTCCATGTTTGGGAAAAAAATTAAAATATTACTATTTTAATAAATAATTACGAATACATAGCTGTTTCAAAACTATCTACGGATCTATTGCACTCATTCACGCCCAAATTAGGCGTGATTATTCACGTCTAATTTAGGCGTGACTCCCTAGGCGTTAACGCCTAAATTAGGCGTGACTCGTCTGGTGTTGGCATGTGGCACAAAAAATTATTAGTTTAAACCGTAAAAATTTATAAGGCCATAACGTTTGACTTGGGTATCCGAATGAGGTGATTTTTTTTTTGATTCCACCTAACTTTTCGAGATCTACGCAATGATATCTCATTTGATATATTTTTCTCTCACAAACACAATTCAAATTTACAACAATGATACTATAAAGATGGCACCAAAGTGGATTAACTCATCACTAAATAAGATGACACCAAATTTTCTATTAAATACGAAACGTAATCAGCTCCTATTAAATACAAAACGCAATCAACTCCTATAACATTAAATTCAAAATTCAAATAACCTCCAGCAAATTTATTTGAATTGGCGACAATCTGTAACCAACTCATAAAATTACAACGCAATCAGCTCCTATTAAATACAAAATGCAATCAACTTCTATTAAATACAAAATGCAATCAACTTATTGGAGGTTATTTGAATTTTGAATTTAATGTTATAGTACCATTATTGGACGTGAATGAGTGAAATATATTCGTAATTAGGTTCAAAACGGCAACTTATTCGTAATTATTTATTAGAAAAACAGAATTTTAATTTTTTTGCCTCTACCAAGTGTTTGAAAAAAATAGTGTACAAGGTTATTTATTTAATTATTAAAATATATACAAATTTATATAATATTCTACCAAGTGTTTAGAATATTTATTTAATTATTTTCTTTATTAATACATATTTTTCAAATTTATTTTTGAGTTTAAATCACAAATTAAATCTTTATTTTGTTTTCCTTATTAATAATATTTTTTTAATTTTTTTTTGGTAATACACTATATAATACAATTATTGTAAATTTGAATTGTGTTTGTGAGAGATAAAATATATCAAATGAGATGTCATTGCGTAGATCTCGAAAAGTTATGTGGAATCAAAAGAAGAATTACCTCCTTCGGATACCCGAGTCAAAAGGTATGGCTTTCCAAATTTTTACAGTTCGTAAGTTGACTTTTTTTGCCACGTGTCAACACCAGATGATTCACGCCTAAATTAGGCGTGAATGCCTTGAGAGTCACGCCTAATTTGGGATAGTCACGTCTAATTTGGGCGTGAATGAATGCAATAAATCCGTAGGTAATTTTGAAACAGCTATGTATTCGTAATTATTTATTAAAATAGTAATATTTTAATTTTTTTGCCGTCCATGTTTGTAGGGATGGCAAAGTGGGCAGTCCGTCCCGCCCCGCCATCAACCCGCCAAAAAATGAGTCAGCCTGCCCCACCCCGCTTTTGAAAGTGGGCTGAAAAACTCAGCCCGCCCCGCCCCGTTTGGCGGGTTGGCCCGTCAGCTCGAGCCTATTTTACACTGACCCGCCTCGGCTCGCCTATGCCCGCCATCAACCCGCCAAAAAATGAGCCGGCCCTGCCCCGCCCCGCTTTTCAGATGGGTTGAAAAACTCAGCCGGCCCCGCCCCGTTTAGCGGGTGGGGCGGTTTGGCCCGCCAAGCCGAGCCTGTTTTGCCATCTCTACATGTTTGGTATCATGTTTTAAAAAAATTTGCTAGGAAAATTAATAAAACCACCTACAAGGTGGTATTTGCTTATAGATGGAGAAATCAAAAAAGGATGGCAAGTAAGAAGACCAAAATGACCCTAATGTTGGAAAAAACTATTCAGCAAACTAAAATTATATTTTCCCACTTTATTTTACTCAATAGTTGTTGTGGTAATTTAACCATATTGTTTCACCTATATTTTATCTTCAATCAAACATAAATTTAACAAACTAAAATCAATTTTTTGATAATATTTCGACCTACTGAACAATTTTTTTTAAATTTTTCTACCAAACTCATTTTTTTACAATATTTCAAGTAATTATATTTTTTCTGATAAAAAGTAATTTCTCCTCAACAATGAAATTCTTAATAAAGCCCCTGAGAGTTCACAATACCTGTGTATTTATGGATGCTATTATATACTAATGACTACTAATTACTTCCCCATGGATCCTAAACTGTTTCCTCTCTAATGCCAATGCACATCACTGGTTCTGTCTTTCTGAACACTGATCCAAATGTCACATTTTTCAAAAGTAATTTTTCAGATGTTAAGTGAATAGTAAATGCCACATGTGCAAATTCATTATAATAGGTAGCAAATATAATTTGCTACGTGGCATGTTTCTGGTGACCACTTAATTCGTTACTGATAATAGTAAATTAAATGGTCAAATATTAGTATAGTTTGAGCAAAAACAGATCATGGGTTAGACGTGGATAAATTCACTACATCATATAGCGAGAAAAGTGGAAAATACGCTATGGGTTCTGCGAATATTTTCTTCTTATTTTTTGAATTGAGCTGCCGCTGCTACTCTTTTTTATTAAGGGGTGTTTGGTCCAGGAGAAATAATATTTTACTAGGGAAATGAAATTACTAAGAATCTGCAAGAAAAGTGAGTTAGATAGAAAATTGTAAAAAAAGTTGTTTGGTTGAGTAAAATTTTACTAGGAAAATTAAGTAAAATATCAGAATGAAGTGTTTGGTTGAATATTTTATATTGATGGGAAAGTAATTGAAATTACAAAACTATCCTTTTTTTAAATTGCCCTTTATACCCACAATTGTCCAAACGCACGGGTCGTATTTGAACACCAATCCCATGTTAAGATCGAACAATCCCACCAATCCGGAAAAGCTCATTTTTGAACACCCATGCCCACTTGACTGAAGAGCCTGACCATTACCCAGTTTTTAACCCCCATTTGGTATTTGTTCCTATGTCTGCTATGGTGTTACCCATCTAGCTTCTGTTCACGGGCATTGTTGCCTACTGGTTAGCCCACCGATCTGAGTTGCTATCCTACTGCGTTGGTGGTGCTGCAACTCTGAGTGGTGTGCTATGTGAGGGGTAATATAGTCACCAGTTTATATCACTTTTGTCACTTTTTCAACTTCTCTAGTTTTTACACAAAATACCACCTTCCAGGAAGCAATCTGAAACAGTGATTTTCAGACAAATCATACTCAATGCAAAATAGATGGGCAACAAGGAAAGATGGGTAAAAAAATGGAAATATGTGAACCAAACATGGAGTTACTAGAATGCATGCATCACTTCTCCATGAAACTTTGACAAAAACTTGAAACAAACACCCCCATACTTCTTGAAATTCTCACATTTCCATTTCAATCAATCAATGACCGTGCCTTATAAGGATATACCAAAAATAATAATTTGACAAATAAATTTTTTTGTTAATATATATACTTCAATGTTATATATATATGGGGAAGGATATTGTATCAACCAAGTTGTGTTATTATCAATCAATCTCTCCGTTAGATCGATTATGTTGATCCAACGGTTATATTTATTTCCATCTTTGTATGGTTATGATTCCCTATATTTAAAGTGAAAGCATTAAATATGAAAAATCATAACCATACAAAGGTGAAAATAAATATAAAGTATTAAATTATAAAAATCATGACCATACAAAGATGAAAATAAATATAACCGTTGGATCAACATAATCGATCTAACGGCGAGATTGATTGGTAGTAACTTGATAGTAACACAACTTGGTTGTTACATATCCTTCCCCTATATATATATATATATATATATATATATATATATATATATATATATTAAATATTTTTTAAAGTTTTAAGAGATTGAATACTTTTATTGAGTTAAACAATTATGTAATTTTATAATAAACATCTTTTAAGATATATGATAGTAAAACTCTTTTAGTAATTATTCTAATTATTAATCAATAAGATGTTGAACACTTTTTGTACAATTAAGACATTAGATATATGCCTTACCAAAAAAAAAATATTAGATATATTTATTTTTCATTTAAAATTCTTTACTAAATATTGAAAATATATCAAATATTTATCGTTACGCATCATATGTAAACAAATATATTTAAAAATACTTTTAAAATATATCAAGTATTTATTTTAGTAAATGTGTCTAATTATTACATACAATGTTATGTTAGTAACCTAATTCGGAGTATTAATATATTTATTAAAAATAAATAAAATGATATTTCCCTGCATATAAAAACAAATAAAATGTCCCTGTAAAAAAATATTTATATTGTAATAATTTTTAAAAAATCTCAGTACTATTTTGAAAGGAGTTTAAAGTCTTAATTTCGAGACCCGCTATGAATTGGACTAATTGCGAAGTGATGAACCGATTTGATTGGAATATCTTCAAAAAAAATTTCTAAAAAAAAAATTAGAGACTAAATTGACTTCTCTAAATGAAGGATACACTTGTTAAAGAAAAGTACGTGTTTATAATTTTTAATTAACTTTTTTATTTGTCAAATTACTATTTCACTATATTCCATAGGCCATAGTCATTGATTGATTGATTGAAATGGAAAGGTGAGAATTTTAAGAAGAAAGTAATAGAAGAGAGTAGCAACAGGAGCTCAATCCAAAAAATAAGAAGAAAATATTCTCAGAATCCAAAGCGTATTCTCCACTTTACTCGTTATATTGTGTAGCGAATTTGTCCATGTCTGACATGTGATTCAGTGACTATTTTTTTCCTGATTGTTGCACCTAATTTGCTATGCCCCATAACGAATGTGTTAATAGCCTATTTTTACTCATAGCATTTTGATCACCAGTAACAAATTAGGTTCTCACCATAAACGTGTCATGATTGCAAATTAAACTCATTACATGCTGTAACAACGAATTTGCATGTATGACATTTTTAAGAAATTTACTCTTCGCATGAGATTTGAAAAATTATTTTTGGAACATGTGGCATTTGGGCCACTGTTCCATGCCTTCCTCTATAGAAAAATAGATCCAAGTACAACAGCAATACGTGATGGCTATTGTGAAAAGAAGACGTCTAATTGAGAAGTCATTCTGCTGCATTCTCTCTTTCAGCTTCCCTCACGTCCCTTCAAACAAAATATAAAGTAAATAGCTCAATTACAAGGAAGAGAGAAAGCACGTTATGAAACATGGAAAAAGGATATAATAAATCTTTACATCAACGATATTCTAAGAAGGAAACGTATTAATTCAAATATGGGAAATTTAATTACATCCATCACAAGCTAGCATTTCTTGATTCATTTACTTAAATAACGAAATCAACTTCAAAGTATTGGTTAATGTCCTCACACATTGTAAAAGTGTTATAGAAATCAAATATTTTGCAGATGATAATTCCTTGTTCATAACTTAGAGTAGCATGTCTATGGCCATCGATAGTACTAAATTACTATTTTATCTATCCAATCAATATAAGCTTAGGTTCTCGCAATCCCATCTACTTTAATTTGTCCCAATAGGAGCAAGATATCTTGGTAATTTTCTAGAAGCAATGTAAACATAGAAAACAATGAGAATTAACCTTAGGAGGTTCGATTTGTTGTTATATGAAGTAAGGACCAACTCACCTAAAAGCTTCAGATGTTAAGTGGGAAGTTCCATATTGGTTTTAGATATCTAATACACCCCTTATGCAAGAATCTTTTAGGCTTCAAAGCATGGATAATATACAAGCTCACTCTACCTTATGTTGAAACTCAACTTAATTATAAAAAATTAGGTAGCAAGGAAAAAAAAAAAAAACTCAACACCACTTGGTTCTAGTGACATTTGATATTATTAGAGAATTATATAAATCATTAAAAAGGCCTTCACCCAACACCTTAAGGTTTTGAGTTGAAGTGATTCTTTACCTGATATCAGAGCTTCAATGACTATAAGGTCATGAGTTCGATTATTTCCCTCCACTTGTGGAATTAAGTAAGTATAAGGTAAAAAAAAAATAAAAAAAAATGGACCTATGCAATATTCGCGTTTTAAGCCCAAAGAACTCTTACGTGAGATGATGTGTTAGAGAATAATATAAATCATTACAAAGACTTTGACCCAACATGTGAAGATTTTGAATTGAAGTTGTTTCTTACACATATTATGTCAAGAACCAAAGATTCTAAAAACCTGAACTGTTAAGGGAAGGCTCAAGATTGGATTTATATCTCTAGCTAAAACTTTTAGTTAAGCTTGAAATGGAACAGCTATGTAAGTAATAACTCCACAACGAACAGGTACATTGACAAAACAGTGCAATTATGAACTTAATACTTGCACAGAGTGACCCAAAATTAGAAACAAATGAAAAATAACTGGGATACATAACCATTCCTTAACCCTCAGAGTGAGAGATGTATGTGTAGTGAGAAATAGATATGCATACTATAATAAGAGACAGATTGCGGGATTTGATCTATGAACAATTAGCTACGGCCTACAAGTGAGGAAATAACAACAAAATTTAAAAATAAAATAAAATGAATTTGAGGTTTAGTTCACATAAATTATGACATTTCCTACCTTGAAGAGCCCACTGTACTATCTTGGATGACGTTGCACCCAGCTTCATGGCTGTATCTTTCGCGGAGTCTAACATATTTGTTATAAAGGTGAGAAATTTCTTTTCGATTCCCGCACACTTCCTGAAAGTCATAAATATCAAACTGAAATCAGTTCAAAAGTACATATATTAATAATATCTTCATAATTCAAAATTTCTCTATAAACACCACCTGATGCTGAGCCAGATCAATTGCAGGCAGTGGGAACTCACAGAACTCGCAAGTGAATATCCTTTGAGGGCAATTTTCACCTTTATGGATATCTAAAATATCACACTCCATTGTCTCATTGCACAATGAACAAGAACCTGCAAAAATTCATATTTTTTGTTTAGAAGACTAATATAAAAGTGGATTTTTAATCTGACTTTAAGACTGTTGCATTGAACCAGGGAGGCTGGGGCCAGGGAAGGTTGCACCAGGGAGGGAGGTGACAGACATATAGCCAGCTTCATGAATCATTTCATTGTGAATCAAGGGTGGTGTTAGCCCTATCATATGTAGTAGGCAAAACATTCCAAGTTCTATTTTTCTTCCTTTATCTCCTTTTTATGAAGTGATAGGTTCCTTTATTACAATCTGTTATCATATCAGATCAACTTCAAAGAAAATATGGTCTTAAGCATCCACAGCCATACATCATACAATATGCATGATACAATCAACAGGCACAATAACTTTTCCTTATGTTACAGCAAATTTTCCATCAACCTCTATTCTGTACATGACTAAGTTCTGATAATTAATGCCTCAGATTTTGCAAAAGGAGCCACAATTGCTGAATAAGGGAAAATAGAAAGCCGTAATAAAGTTAATTTAAGAAGTCATCTTCACCAAACCTTCATAACACCAACTGCATACAGATAAATTATTAAATACCCAGCAATCCATCCATCCAGCTCAACCATACATAAATTCATTTATAGGGTGATTATTTGAGTATCCAAAATATCCATTATCCACTATCCACGCATCAGAATGCTTCTCAGCCATGCCTCCATCAATTTTGATTTTTCCAGCTATTAAAGAGCATTATTTGATCTGGTTGTTCAGGTAGAGGACTTTTATATGTGTTCTTGAGCCATGGTGTCTTTCTAAGAAGATATTACAGTTTTTGGGCTCTCGTGTGTTCTTAATGTGCTTCTTTTGGGAGCTTGCAAAATTTTGGTTAAGCTGTATTTATATGTTTGGTGTCAATGCATATGTGGTGGTGTTTCAAAGCATCAAGAGCTCTAACTTCTCCCAAACAAATTCAAAATTTCTAATTATTTTCACCTATAACAAGATTGCAGCATTTCATTGCTAAGAATGGCATTGTCATATTTTGGGGAGTGAAGCATTTATGATTTTCTACTCATGCCAATACTTAGAACCCTGAATGTTGAGGTTAGCCAGTTAAGTTCAGTATTTGTCTTTACAGTTTGATTTGGCTTGAACTCATCAATATTAGGCAGTCAAGAATCTTTGGAGTATCTATACCATAATCGTCCTTATACCCAATAGAACTAATGCAGCCTCAACCTAGATGACTTGTCAAGTCTCAACTCTCAAGCATGATATCAGCATATTGCTTTGCATCCTTCTCAATCTGGGATATGCTATACTAGGAGGTTCTGTTCATAGTTCACCATCATTGCAACCTTTCCAGATAGGTTCTTAAGGTCTTTTAATTAAAAGAGCAACCTAGTACTATAAAGCTTTCGCTCTGTGCAGGGTCCAGGGAAAGATCAGACCTGTTGTGTGGGTTTATAGTAGGCAGCCTTCCTTGCATTTGCAAGAGGCTCATTACATGATTTGAGTCTGTGACCTCTGAGTCACATGATGACAACACCAACCATTATGCCAAGGCTCCCCTTATTCCCAATGTCATTTAATTTTTATTTTTTTTAAAAGAAAGAAAGAAAACTAGATTCACTTTAAAAAAAATGCAGATAGATATTTGCTCTTTCATAAATTTCGTCTCTCTCTCTCTCTCTCTCTCTCTCTCTCTCTTTTATTTGAGTGGGAGGGGGTTAAACTCACAACTTCTTTTGTTTCCCTTGTTTTTCTTTTTCTCCAATTAACATGAACTTCATATATTTGTCACTACTTTCTTTAAAATTGAACCCTGGAACACAACACAAAACTTCACATAACGGCGCATGGGTGCTTAAATAGTGATCCTCTGCATTTTTTCTGGGAACCATATCACCACATACTTTGCATTTTTCAAGGTTCCGGGAGCAATGAGCATAATGCAAGTCAATATTTGCAGCAGGAACAACCCGATAACTATAACCATTAAAATAAAGACGAATCATCATTTAGTTTCTCAGAGTACAAAGCATAATTGCATATAAATTAGATGCAACCAACCACTTTCAAGATGAACAAAATATCAACCCCCCAAAATAAATAAATAAATAAATAACTAATAAATAAATAAATAAAATAATCATACACGATATTGAAAAATAGTCTAAGAAATTCACACCACCATTAGCATAGTCTTTATCACCCTGAACTGTCCTACAAGTCAAACGCGAATGCAACAACCGTCTTATGCTATACCACTTCAGTACGCTAATATGGAATTCATAAAAAAAAAATTTAAGAGCTTTTTACTCACCAAGCAAATATTCCCAATTTCCCATAAAAAAAATTTTAAGCTTAGAGCTCATGGGGAGGTAAGTCACGAACTTATATCAACCAGACCAAGTTTACAGATTTCGGGTCGAAAAATAATCCAAAATCATTCGAGAGAATTTGAGATATTTTACCAGTAAGTGCAGACACTAGTGGCTTGATGCGACACAGCTTCCATATCTTATTACAAAAATAAAGAGGAGATTCGGATTATACAAGGGTTCAGTATTACAAGTGGAAAATATCAGAGAGAAGAAGAAAACTAGGGGAAAAGGTTAATGCCATTTCTGTATGAATGAAGAAAAATGAATTGTCTCATTTACATCAGCTACACTATGAAAATATATATACTCCTATTTATAAGGGTTATATTGTAGGAAAAGTGATCGTGTAATGTTATAAAGATTCGTTTTGTACGCCGTAGTTTCTTTTTCTTCTTCTTCTTTTCTTCAAAAAGGTGTGGGCTCCACAAAATATTGTGTGTGTATGAAAATTTGTTGCGTCATGTTAAATGACAAATGCAAACTCCATACTTCTATAATAAGATCAAGGGTCTCTCTTTTTTCATGTCGTAGGAGAATTTTTTCTCCTACTATAGACACAAGATGTGATGGGTCTCATCTTCCATTAAAAAACAAAAATAAAAAAAGTTGTTGCACACACTTCGACGTATCACTAATAGGAGAAATAATTCTCCTATAACATGAGAATTTTTTCCCCTTAAGATTAAAATACATGTTAATTGAAGCAACTAATATCTAGCAATTATAACTAATTAAGAAGCTCTTTTTCACGTGGGGTCCGTAATATTCACTGAAGTAGTTGCTGAATGTGCAACTAAATAAGTGATATGGCTCTTCTTTTTAATCCCTTCTTTTTGTCTTCAGCAACAGTGGCACTACGAGGAACTTTAGCTTCTTCATTTATATCCAACACCCCCCCAAGTTTGACTATGGATGTCACATAGTCCAAGCTTGCAAATGAGATGCTAAAAAGGATGAGGATAAAGAGGCTTTGTGAATACGTCGGCTAGCTGTGAAGATGAAGGAATAGGAAGCAGACGAAGTGTGCCATCATTAATGTGTTCTCTAGTAATGTGACAGTTAATATATGTGTGTGTTTAGATCGTTCATGAAATGCAAGATTCTTCGCAAGGTAGATAGTTGAAAGATCATTACAAAAAATAGAAGCGGGCTTGAAGATAGGAACACATAAGTCTTGTAGCAGAAAACGTATCCAATTGATTTCACATGACATGGAGGCAAGGGCATGGTATTCGACTTCGGCTGAGAATCGAGATATTGTGTTCGGTTTCTTTGAGTACCATGACACTAAGGATGTCCCCAGGAAAGCGCAAAGACTTATGACAAAACGCCTTGTATTTTTACTGGAGAAGACTTCAAGTATCGTATTACACAATGAGTTGCTGCCATGTGTGAAGATGTGGGTGCAGAGACAAACTAGCTAAGCTGGTTAACTGCGAAGGACAAGTCTGGTCTCGTTGTTGTGAGATACAACATACCTTCTATTAAACGACAATAGACCTGAACATATGGTAGGAGATCAGATTTAGTAGTGGCACGATGAAGCTTATGAGAAGGATCCATAGGGGTAGATGTAGGCTTGCAAGCAAGCATTTCACTATCAGTCAATAGTTCAAGAGTGTATTTGCGTTGATTTACCACTATGCCAGATTTAGAATGGGCTACTTCCAACCCGAGAAAGAATTGAAGATTGCTCAAGTCTTTCATTTTGAACATTGAGTCCAGTGATGCCTTTACATGGTTTATTCGATCCAGATCATTACCCGATAACACAATGTCATCCACGTAGATTAAAAGGGCAGTGAATGAAGAGGATGTGTGCTTGACATATAGGGAGTGATCTGCAATTGATTTTTTGTTCCCCAAAGAAACTAAGGCTGAAGATAGCTTGGAGTACCATTGACGGCTTGCTTGCTTGAGGCCATAAAGTGACTTTTGAAGTTTACACACCTTGGGAGGTGAGGATGGAGAGAAGCCTTCGGGTAGAGCCATATAGACCTCTTCATTGAGGTCTCCATGCAAGAACACAATGTTCACATCTAGCCGTAGGAGATCCAACCTCTGGAAGTAGCTACGGTGAGGAGTACACGAACAGTGGTCATCTTAGCACCTGGTGAGAAGGTATCAAGGTAGTCCACCCCCTCCATTTGGGTGTAATCTTTGGCAACTAAATGTGCTTTATACCTCTCAATGCTACCATATGCTTTCAGCTTGATTTTGTACACCCACTTGCACCCTATGATGTGCTTGTCGGGTGGTTTATCCACAAGGATCCATGTGTGGTTTTGTTCTAAGGCAGATATCTCTGATTGTATGGCTTGTTTCCAGCATTCATGCTTGGATGGCTGAAGATAAGTGTGTGGTTCAATCTGTGTGATGGAATTGCAAGAAAAATGAGTGAAAGTAAGATAACATGTTTCATAGGATAAGACATCAGATAAAGGAAAATGAACATGAGGTAAGTTGTTCATATTTAATGTTGACGCATAAGTCAAAGAGAAGGAACAATGAAAATCACATAAATATTATGGATGTGACCTGATATGAGCAGAGCGTCATCAAGTGGGTCATTGGTAGTGGAGGAGTTTTCTGGAATGGCTTATTCTAATGCATTTGTTGGGGCAGTAGTAGGTTTCAAAGATAGAATGTCATATATGGGAAAATCAGGCACTATGTTGATAGAGGAATCAATAGTTGGAACATGACTCTTCATAAATGGGAATAGATCATCATAAAAAACAACACGACGAGACACAAATATTACATGTGAAGACAGATCATAAAGAACATGACCCTTCATGCTATCTTGGTAACCAATGAACACAAACTTTCTGGCTATGGGTGAAAACTTTTCTCGATGAGTAGTGATAGTGCTAGAATAGCTGAGGCAGCCAAACACTCGTAAGTGAATGCGTGTTGCAGGCTTATTGTAGAGAATTGAATAGGGTGATTTGTTGCCAAAAAGAAGAGTGTTAAGCATGTTAATAACATGTGTGGCATGAGTTATTGCAAAGCACAATAGAAATAGAGGTAATTGGAATTGAAAAAATAGAGCATGCGCCACATTGAGAACATGTTGATGCTTACGCTCAACCTTGCTGATTTGCTGAGGTATTTCTATATAACTCCTCTGGTGGATTATTCTTTCTTTTTTTCTGATAAAAATCTGGCATGATAAACTCGCTCCCATTATCACATCGAAGCATTTTCAATTTGGTTTCAAACTGAGTTTCTATATATGAAATAAAATTTTGCAATCATGTGCGTACATCTGCCTTTGTCTTTAGCAATATAACCCACACAAATTTGGAAAAATCATCCACAAGTGTGAGAAAGAAATGGTGCCCATGTACAAAAGGTAAGCCATATGGCCCCCCCACATCAACATAAAGCAAATCAAAAATCTTGTCAGGTTTAGAATCACTGGACACGAAGGATAATTTTCATTGTTTAGAAATATGACAAGTATCGTAAGGCTTTACATCAGCACAATTGATAAAAGGAAAAGCTAGGGACATCTGTCTTAATGACTCATGTGACAAATATCCTAAACGAAGGTGCCACAACTTTGCTTCAGTTAGTTTCTTGACTGAAAAGTCTGAGCAATTATTGAAAGTAGCAAATTTCTTCAAGGGCTGAGACTATTGTGGAGGGTCAATCTCGTACAAGTCTCCTTCCAATTTAATTGTACCAATCGTCTTCTTGGTATTGACCTGTTGTGTCAGGCATGAAGACTTTGAAAAAGTTAAACAACAAGCAATATTCACAGTGAGTTTTGATATGGATACAAAATTAACCTTGAATCTAGGAACGTATAAAACTTCTATGAGCTTTAAAGAATCCGATAGAATAACAGTTCCTGAGAGAGAAGTAGTGACATGAAGTCCATTCGGCATCATAATTGAAATATGTGAGATTTTATATAAGGAGCTAAAAATTATGATTGTTGAGCATATATGATCTGTGGCTCCTATATCAAGGATCCAACAGACATGAGATTTACGCGAAGAATCATTGGCAGTTGGTGAAGCCATTGAATTCAAAGCAGAAGTTGTGGCTAAGTTGGTAGAGTGAAATGGATTTTGTGTATTTTCAGGTTGAAGTTGAGTGGTTTGTAGAAGAGTCAAAAGCCTTTAATATTGGTCTTGTGATAAAGATACCTCAAGCTTTATGTCATCATCGAGCTTTGAAGCTGAGTTTTCTGTTTTAACTTCTTGTTGAACAAGATTCACAGCACTTCGTGGCCTTGCACCAGTCTTGTATCCAAGAGGGAAACCATGCAATTGATAGCATATTTCGATAGTGTGGTTATTCTTACCAATATGTGTTCACATTTTTGTGTCTCTAGCAGCAGGAGGACATGGCTTTCCTTTCTCGGTGGTGAAAGGTTTCATGCCATTTAACGGGTTAGAGAAATCATCTCTTGTTGTTCAACCAAAGAGAAGGCTCTGCTAACATGTGCTAACAGATCTACCACCATGATCAGAGATATGACATGAGTATATTGCTCATTCAATCCCTTCAGGAATCTTACAGTCTAATCTTGATCCATGTGTGCTCTTATCAGCTCAAGAAGACCACAGTTGCATGGATCAACACAATACATCTGTAAAGGGTGCAAATTATCAAACTCATCCCAAAGAGCCTTTAATTTGGTGAAGTAATCAGTTATATTCAGCTCACCTTGTTGGAGCTTGTAAATGTCTTCCTGGATATTAGAAAGGCAAAAAATGTCAGATTGACTAAAACGATTCTTGAGATCAAGCCAAACCTCTGAAGCTCGATCCATCCAAAGAATGGATTTCTAGATGGAGTTACTGATTGATTTGTGTATCCATGCAAGGACCATGGTGTTGCAGCATTGCCATGGCAGAAAAAGAGGATCGGTGGCAACTGGTGGGACAATGGTGCCATCAATAAATCCAAGTTTGTTCTAGGATAATAGTTCCATGCTCATGGCGCGCGCCCAGATATGATTGTTCTTTCCATCCAATGGTGGAGTAACAAGAACGAGAGCAGGATTCTCGTTTGGATGTAGAAAGAAAGAGTGTCCTGGATTGGTGAGGTATTCAGGAATCAGATTCGCTATTGAAAAAAGAAAGCAAGAATGAAAAACAATCAAGAAAGAAGCGGAAGAATGAAATCTGATACCATATTACAAGTGAAAAATATCAAAGAGAAGAAGAAAACTGGAGAAAATGGTTAATACCATTTTTGTATGAATGAAGAAAAATGAATTGTCCCATTTACATCAGCTACACTCTGCAAATATATATATATATATATATATATATATATATATATATATATATAAGATTAAAATACATCTTAACTGAAGCAATTAATATCTAACAGCTATAACTAATTAAGAAGCTCTTTGTCACGTTGGCTCTGTAATATCCGCTAAAGTAGTTTCTGAGTGTGCAACTGAATGAGTGACATGGCTTTTCTTTTTAATCACCTTCTTTTTGTCTTCAGCAGCAGTGGCACTATGAGGAACTTTAGCTTCTTCATTTATATCCAACATTCAGAGAGTTGGGTTTTTGGACAACTTTGAATTCTCGCTGAGAAATACACAACAAGGTTTAATGGATCTTTTTTGGATTACTCCAAGGGTATCCCAGTCGAAGCTAAAGATTAATCCCGTCGAGGCTGAGAGATCATTGAAGTGGATATAACCTCTATCAATAAAGCATTTTTCATATACACGACCAGAAATCGAACCTTGTCAATATATCAGCTATCTACGAAGTGTGTCGGACTTTGTTGGTTAGGACCCTTGGCCAAATTGATGATTAAAGACTCAAAGGTGCACATAATAACGGTAAGTTGGTAATCCAACTTGGGTTGTATATTAGCTTACGTGGGTGTAATCTTACATTAATGGGATAAATAAGAGTTATGTAGTAGGAAAAATAATTTGGTTATGTTAAGATAAGACAAAATAAAATCATTGAACAAAGTGTCTTATCATATTTTTTTTATTTTTCTTTTTGTCTTTTAGTGTTGCATGACTTCATGTAACATGATAAGTTAAAGACCCTACCTTAATTATATGAGGAGAGATATTTTAACTACCAAAAATTTTTACTACCAACTTACTACCTATCTAATCACCATTAGATTAACATTTTATCTCTCTTCAATTTTTTTTAAAATTCTCTCTCTTTGATCCAATGGTGATGTGATGGGTAGTAAGTTAGTAGTAAGAGTTTTTGGTAGTTAGAATATCCTCACTCTAATTATATAACATTTAATTAATACATATGAAATTAAGAGCCATCTCTCTCTCTCTATATATTTTGTAGACAAGACCTACGAGACCCTCCCACACTTTTTCTTTCTTTAGTCTTTTTTACTTAATCTTGCACTTATATCATTTGGCTGATGATTGACATTTGTCCACATACTTAACTTTTGCAACTTATAAGGCATGGGAGTCCATGTTATATTGTTGTATATATTGCTTGGCGTGGTTCTGTGTCCTTGATTTTCGCCTAATTATTCTCCGAGGATACCCGTTGGTTGATTCTTTTGTACAAATGAATCTCATCGATTGGCTAATCCAAAATCGTTCACGTGGGTTCTGCCGATCAAAAGCTAAGCGACAAGATATGGACCAACAAAATTTCAATATTCCTCTCTTTCTCTCTCTCTTCTCTATATATAGGCACACACTCTCTTGACTCTTCAACTCTTTTTAAGTCTAAAAAGTCATATTGTAGAAGCAAATCAAAACAATTCTGGACGAATACCCAAATAGCTAGAAAGGACCAACACTGAGTGATTAATAAGAAACATGTATATGTAACAAATGAGATATGACTCCACTGTTAGTTAGGATTGAATAACAACGTTTGAGTTTCATTTATTATAGTAATCTCTTATCAATAGCTTATTTGTAACTATTCCTGTAAATTCTCCTTTAGGCTTATGACATGTTTTAATCTTAAAATGAAGGAACCTTTTTTTTGTGGTAAACTTGAAGAAACCTTTTTCTATAAAACTTAATGTCAACTATCAAAATGGGAAATGTTTTCTCAATTGAAAATTATCAATGTTCCAAAACATATTTTTCCATACTTTAGTGTTGAAGATTTTATATATTAAATTTCGTCTGAATATTTACATTATTATAATCTTTTGTTTTTTCGGAAAATCTACACACCCATTATGGTCTTACAAAAGAAATAGTATTTATATATAAAAGTTATGTTAAAAATATTGTAATAAAGCTATGCATTCATGCGATTTCCGATATTTTTATTTTTCTTACTGACATACATCCTTTTGCTTAGCACATGCATGTTGTCCCTTCTAATTATGGAAGGCTTAACTTCACAAACCTAAAAGAGCCTTGCGACTCCAAAGCTGTTTGCCATTAGGGTCGATATTGCATTCACACCTTATCGCAATTCATAAGATGAGGAGGTGCAAATCTCGATCTTCTAATGTTCACAGGGCTGCACGTGCCCGCAGCTAATCAATGTTTGAAAAGTGTCATTGCTTCCCAAGCTTGTGGAGAACACATGCTCATAACACTTTTACATGTAACTCCAACTAGTGACCAGAGCAGCTACATTTATCTAACGGCTAAGTTTATTGGAATTGGTACTGAGATAAGTCATACATTTGTGTTGATTTTGTGCATGTTCTGCAGAAACACATGCTCGATTGATATTGTTGTACAGTGGCAAGTGGTAGTAATTGTATTTTTGCCTAGTGTTCTAAGAAGTTTCCTCGGGTGCATAACTTGCTTTTGGATATATAGTGACTAATATGCGAGATATAAAGCTCTGAAAATTCTCACCCTATTTTTCTTCTTCTTTTTATTATCTTCTCGTCCAAACAATATGTAAATATGTTACATTATATTCCTTAATCATTTTAGGCACAATGATATGCAGTCACACAATTCAACTCATTTTCCCCAAGTTGGGCAAATGCTGAACCTGTCACTAATTTGGCTTATTAAATTAAGTAGATTCCAATATCAACCAAAAACATGACGTCAGCAGAATAATATTTTACAAACTGCCAGAAAATAGTAACTAGCATCTTTTTTGCCTTTACAAATTAAGTTCATAAAAAATGGGTAATTTATTGTTGAAAATATTGACGTGGGTACTAGAAATTTCGCTGTTAGAACCAAAATATGACATGGGGAGGCGAACTCCATTAATCAACAACAACTAGTGAAGTATTGGAGCAGATGTAGCATAAAGTGGGCGACCCATGGTGGTACACAAAGCCTTGGCCTCCACTAAATATTTCTGAAATTAAATACATTTAAAGCAATTTTTTATTGATTTTGTTTTTCATGATGGCACCAGAACTATGCTTTTCATCGTGGTATAATATTTCTCATGTTATAGGAATGATTTTATCTCCTATATCTTAAAAGTGCATGGAGTCCATATGAGGTCATGTGAGAAAAAAAGAGTGAAAAATAAAATATAAATTTCACACTCTTTTATGTGTGTGTAGGAGATAAAAATTATTTCCAAGAAATATTATTCTCTTTCGTCATAGTCCGGCTCTCTGCTTGTGCAAAAGGTATATGTAATTTAATCTCCAAAAAAAAAAAGGTATATGTAATGTATAGAGTACGCTTGAAAAGTTAAGGATAACTATGAATTTTGTTATGATTGTTAACCCTGAGTCCCTGACTAAATAATTATTTCCTCAGTGCCAATAGTTTAATTGCCAAACAAAATATGCATATAAACAATCACACATGACAATCGTGTTAAGAATTTAATCATGATAATAAAAAGAATTATGTTTAGGCAAGCTTGGTTAGCAGATAAGGACTAATTACCAACCTTTTGTCATATTAATTAAACGCACATCTTGTTTATTGTGTTTCGCTGAAAAAGAAAATCCAATGTTTAGTGAAGTTACTTTCGGTGAGAAAATAGATTACAAAAAACTTTTAGGTTGTAAGAAACTAAGAATAATCCTCCTCAAATAACATACATATATTAATTATGAGGAGTGTTATTCTTACAACTTATTTTTTCACATTTGATTTTTGTCAATCTAATGATTATAATTTATTAGAATTAATAATTAATTAATAAATGTGACTTAATAAATCATAATCATTAAATTAACAAAAATCAACGATAAAAAATAAGTTGTAAGCGAAAAGAAATTAAAAGAATAACACTCCTCAATCCTAATTAATTATTACCAGGCCGATAGCCAAAACTCTATCAAAAGCTCCGTGATGTTACCCCTCGATATACATATGATTTATAAATTGTTGACTAAAAGTTATAAATTCTAATTTAAATATTATTTTTTATCAATATTTATTTTAAAATGGATTTAAAATTTTTTAGGCTCTTTTTTTTTCCTACTATGTGCTAACTTAATTTCACTAAAAAATGAAAGCAATAAAGATCTAAATCATGACTTATTATCATAGAGTCTAATATCATGTAAAACAACTAACTCACATGAAAGTTTAAACTTTTAAACGAAAGCCCATCAATATATAGTTTTATATTTTACTGACAAAACAAATTCTTAAAATTTAAAAATAAAATTATAAAAATTTTCAAAACAAATTTCTAAAATTTTGTGGAAAGTATTTAAATTTTTGTGTGTCAAATTATGTAAGTTTTGAGTTGTAAATATTTTTAATTTTTAATAAAAGTAAAAGCCGATATAAACATATAAAAAGTGACAATTATCTTTTGCTAAGCATGTTTCCGATGCCAAAAGTGCGAAAACACTAGAGTCAGACTCGTGGAGAAGGGCATAGAAATATTAGGTTACCTGAAATAGTTCTTACCAAAGAGAGAGAGAGAGTCTAGGCCTTTGGCAACCCCAAAGTGGGTAAAGGCATGGTCACCAATTCCTTATTTGGAAACCTTAAAGAAACAGAAAAAAAGAGAGTCCCTCTCTTTATGAACCTTCGCTTCTTCCCATTATCCACGTAAAACAGCGACACGTGCCATTTTTCCTTCATCGTACTTGGGATGGCGAGCACTCGGCGAGTTTTTGCAGATTGTTTATTCGTTTTGACACGCATGCCCTTTGCAGATAGGTCCAGTACCAGATATACCTTCGGCTTCCGTTAACAATTGTGGAATGCTAAGATTAAGATTAAACTAACAATTAATTTAAATATTATCCACTACACCAACTAACCAATTATGGCTCTTCACGCTTTATAATGAAAATACATTTAAAGGGTACTTTCTTCACGTGATCTCACCCAAATTATGGAGCCACTTGCATTTCTTTATCTACAATTTGTTAGTCAATTAGTACGGGTCTCCGTGCGCTTCCTTAATCCTAGTCCCACGGGAAAATGCTAGCATAGTACTATTACCCATATAAGGAAATTACACATGCCGTACAATAGTGATAAGTCAATATAAATTCACAGTTTTGAGCTTTTTTTATTTTATTTTAGGAATTTGAACTTATAAAAAGAGTACTCATACAAAAGGATACTCTAACACTCAAAACAATGATTACTACCAAAAGAGTATAGAAAAACTCTTTAACAAGTTTATGTATTAATTCGTACACTATGCAATATATATATATATAATATATATTCCATGCCCAAGCATAAACACTTAAGCTCAAGAAAAGCTTGGATATAACATTATTCACCCAAATACAAGTGCCCTTCCCAAGTAAGAGGGGACGCAATACTTAGAATTTAAATGATCCAACTTGAACGATTGTTATATATAAATATTAGATAGTGCCTATATTTAAGTTATTTAATGTACTGGGATTTTTTTTCTTAACAAAACAATATATATAAATCTTAACTGAAGTCGATTTTTATTTTAATTTCTTACATTTAAATAGAGAGAACGTCCTCTAACCTTAAATTTTGTGTTAGAAAAAAGTTGAAAGAAATACGTTGAGACAATGAATAAATTTGTATAAATTTGTTTTATAGTCATATGTATATTGTATGGGTTTGTTTTTTCTAAAGTTACTTTAGATAACTTTATCTAATGTTAATCGAAACGACGTCGTTTTGGAACGAAAATCATGGTGTTTTTATAATTTTAATTTATTTCAGGGTTATAAGAGTCTTTATCATTCTATTTTTTCAACCCTAAAACGACATCGTTTCGATGAACATTAGATAAAGTTATCTAAAGTAACATTAGATACTTTTTTCCCATATTGTATTCACTATATGTATTATATAAGTTTCTTTGGCACACGTTAAAGTTAACAGTTGCACAAATTATCTACTCTTTTCGGTTTCAAGAGCATCTCTTGGCTAATTCTTTTTTTTTTGGTAAGCTGAGCAGAAGTACCCCAGCACAAAAAAGAATTATAGATCATAAATACTACGAGGTCTACTAATAGACGTTAAGTCAGCATTAAAAAGAAGCTCAATTCTAGGGGAGGGGAGCTAAAACAACACATTTCAAGAGCATCAATATGAAATAGGGGAAGTTTGCCGGCCAGTCTGCATATTGGTTGTCTTCTCTATATGTGTGCCTCAATTGAATTCTTCAATTTTTATCCAACCATGCTTGTATTCGAGATATCATATGAGTTTCGTGGGCTGCATCTCTAGACTTAGTGAGCAATGTGATAGCAGATGTTTAATCACTTTCAAGTATGATGTTCCTCCAACCATGTTCTCACGCCAATTCCAACTTCTCGAGGATACCCCAAAGCTTAGCATTGTTAATGTTAATGTCAAAATCAATATATACAAATACAAATGCTATGTAATAAGAGTTAATTACTCATAAGATATATAATTAAGTCATAAAGTGAATTGATAATTTTATGAAAGAAAAATGTTAACTCATTGAAATAAATCTTTACAAAAATAAAATAAAATGATTTCATCACTAATTTATGATCCCAATTATAATACAGTTTCAATAAATAAACTAGTCATGAATCTTTAACTAATAGTTTAAGTTTTTAAAAGAGTTATTTTTAACATGGTATTTTGTGTAAATGGCGTAATTTGTTAATTAGTTAACACTACTAGAAAAGTTATTATTTTCGACGAAATTTTTTGACGGAAAAAATTTCCGTGGAAATTACTGATGGAATTTTCGACAGAATTCATTTATCGTTGAATTTTTTTACGGAAAATTGATTCCGTCAAAAACTATCGACGAAAAGTTGATTCCGTCGAAATGTTTTCGACGGAAAATGGATTCCGTCGAAAAAGGATGAATAAAATAAATGCAAAAGAAATTAATTTTGTGTAGTTTTTCGACGGACAAAGAATTCCGTCGAAGATTTATGACGGAAAACTAATTCCGTCGAAAACGGATTAATAAAATAAATGGAAAGGAAATTAATTTTGTGAAGTTTTTCGACGGAAAAATAATTTCGTCGAAGATTTTTGACGAAAAATTAATTCCGTCGAAAACGGTTGAATAAAATAAATGTAAAAGAAATTAATATTGTCAAGTTTTTTTTATGGAAAACGAATTCCGTCAAAAATGGGTGAATAAAATAAATGGAAAAGAAATTGATTTTGTGAAGGTTTTCGACGAAAAATTAATTCCGTCGAAAACGGATGAATAAAATAAATGAAAAAGAAATTGATTTTGTGAATGTTTTCGACGGAAAATGAATTCCGTCGAAAACGGGTGAATAAAATAAATGGAAAAGAAATTAATTTTGTGAAGTTTTTCGACGAAAAATTGATTCCGTCGAAGATTTTTGACGGAAAACGAATTCCGTCAAAAATGGGTGAATAAAATAAATGGAAAAGAAATTGATTTTGTGATGCTTTTCGACGGAAAATTGATTCCGTCGAAAACGGATGAATAAAATAAATGGAAAAGAAATTAATTTTGTGAAGTTTTTTGACGAAAAATTAATTCCGTCGAAGATTTTTGACGGAAAACGAATTCCGTCAAAAATGGGTGAATAGAATAAATAGAAAAGAAATTGATTTTGTGAAGCTTTTCGACGAAATATTGTCAATAAAGAAATATAAAATAATAGTATATATATCATCCATTTGTTGTCACTAATTAATATAAATATTTTAATATATAAAATAAGTACTTCAAAAATGTTTTGTTGTACCGTTTACCATTTACTTAGATCAATTAAAATTTAAACGAAATTAATAATAGGATTTATTTTGTTTCTTTTTTTTAGCAATAATAGCATTTATTATGTTCCTTATTATACCAACATCTATATATTTGTTACATATAGGTCACCAAATTTCTTTCTCTAAAATGGTCAAGAATATTAAACGAGTGATAACAATTTAAATATTTTAATAATATTAATTTTCCTTTGTTAACGAGTATATAAATAAAACATAAAATTAAAATAGCTAACACAACAATATTTATTGAAGTATATTAAATTTATTCAAAAATATTAACCCGTATACAAATAGTATGAATAGATTATTAAAAAAATGCAATTATATAGAGTATAAGGATAAGAGAATGATAAAGAATGAAAGGGACAGAGAGTGATTCCTATTCACAAGTGAGGAGGAGGAGGAGACATTTACAGGAAACAAAATAGGAGGTTGGCCGACTGATTTCAAGTGGATTAGTGTCTCTCATTAGATGGAGTTTGAAATTTTGTAAAATGGGTGAAATTGTAGGGTATGTTCTTCTTTGTAATATTTATTTCACAAAAAATAAAGATAATGCTTACAAATAAAAATTTGTACGAGTTTCGAGGGGCGAAATTACAACTATAATTATCTGTATATAAAAAAAATTATGCCTATAACTAAATAAAGGCCTGTAATTTGTCTGTCCCACTTTTTGACATAGATAGTGCCCTTCTCTCACTAGGAGCGAAGTTACAATGGTCCTGGAAAAAAAAAAAAATCTATGAGACTAATGTGAGACGAAGAGAAAAAAAGTTGAAGAGAAAAAAAAAAATTAATACAGATATCAATTTTTAATTAAAAAAACCACAATAATCATGGAGCACATTAAAAAATTCCTGTCACTAGAGTCTAGAGTCAAATTTACATACCAACATAGTATAATTTTATTTATTAACTATTATTATGTCTGTGATAAAGTTTGTAATGTAGTACTGATTAAGGGTTGTAACAGAGAAAAGAAAGATTGGACCGCGTTTGGGCCTCTAGGGGCATATTAGACAATCTACAAAGCACGAGTGCAATTTCTCGGTGCAGTCACCGCGATTATTTGAAAAAAGCGCTATTTCTGAAAATAGGAACAAACTACGATATACGGCATGAGTATTCGTAGTTCCACGCGTCAGCATATCTACGGTGGTCGGCACGAATTTCAAGAAACGAATAAAACAAGCCAATCGCGTCTGAGGAGTCAGAAGCTGATTGGGCCACGTGGTATTCCCCCCCAAAACCGGTAGTGGTTTTGTACGCCCCCGATTAGTGGTTTCACTATTCCAACCAAAAGCCGTTTCACCACTTTCCTTATATGGCTAGCTCATGCTGCTGATGTGAATTCAGTCGCATTTGTCTGTTATAACCATAGCTTTCTCCTGTAAGACTCTCTTTCTCTTTCATCTTTCCATTTTTTTTCTCTCTTGCGTTTTCTCTTTTTCTGCTTTTTTTTTCTTCTGTTTTTTTTCCTTTTCTAGATTCTCTCTGTCTTTCTCGGAAATCAATCCGATTTTTCTTCATCATTTTTGGTCGTTTTCTTCTGCATCCAACAGTATATAATCTAGCAAGGATCGATGCTACTCTCTTCTGTTTTTTTTTTTTTTGGAAACTTCATGCTACTCTCTCTTCGCTCTTCCAGGAGCGTTTTCTTCGGTTTTTTTTTTTTTTTTTCGTTTTTCGCTCTTTTTCTTCTTCGTGAAATTGAAGTTTTGCTTGTTGATCTGTTTGCAGCAAGCTTTGGAAGGATCTGAGAGCTAGGGTTTAATTAGGATATATGGGGAGAGGAAAGATCGTGATAAGGAGGATCGACAATTCAACGAGTAGGCAAGTGACGTTCTCGAAGCGAAGGAATGGTTTGCTGAAGAAGGCGAAGGAGCTTGCGATTTTGTGCGATGCTGAGGTAGGAGTTATGATCTTCTCCAGCACTGGCAAACTCTACGATTTCGCCAGTACCAGGTACTCGATCGCTAAGTTCTTAGATCTTCTTTTTCGATCGATCTGTTTCCTTCCTTTCTCATCTCTCTCGCTTTTAAATTTTTGTGCATCGATGTTGAGTGCTATGTCTGTTGTTTGTTTATAATGGCATTATTACTTTCGTTGCTGAAGATAAGAGTAGCGGTTTAGTTTTCTTATTTGTTCTAGTTATTTTTGGTGGATGTTATAGTATAATGGATAGTAAACTAATACTGCACTTAGTTGTCTTAGACTGAATTCACCAGAAATGCTTCCTTCAAGGATATGAAGAAGTTTTATAACAGTTGCGTTAACTAGATGAAAATTTGAAAAAAGAAGTGTGGGTAGTACATTCTGTTAGTCGCATGAAAAAGGGATATTGGAGTTTGTGAAATTGTGCTTGGCTGAGGGGAAGAATTTAAGTTGAAGAAATTTCGATAATATAACCATGCCAGTTACAGAAGGCAATTTTTATATTTATGGATATTACTGATCTGAAGCGCTGAAGAGACACACATTACTAGCATGCATCTATGTTGTGCTCTAGTAGGTGATCGTGAGATGTTTGTCAGTTGGCGTCATAGCAGTATGACATGGAACTTATTTTGCAGATCATACAGTGTAGTGGAAGTTGAATGAGCTTTGTGCGTTAGTGTATAGGTTTGAGTTCCCTAGGATTCTCCATTCTTGTGTATGTTGAAAAACATTAGGTACTAATTAGGCCTTTTCGGTTTGATATGATTGTTTAGTTTTCTTTTGATGAGGTAATAGTTACGAAGAGAATATGAATGATGCTTCTGTCAAATCAGATACATGCATATTCTTAGAGATTGAAGCCTTGTATAGATCAAAGAAGAACGGCATGAAATCCCAGCCTTAAAAATTGTTATATTTATGATGAAATTAAAAAAATATAAACATAACTTAATAAATATGACAGGTTCAATCAATATTACCTCATGCAGTTCTCTTTTCTTTTCTTTTTCCCGGTAGATTCATGCAGTTCTCTGTATTAGAAATGCAACGAATCTTTATAAAAGTTTTCTTTTAAAAATAAGCTAATCCAAATATGTTATTAAGTATTTTAAAGTAAATTTAGGCTGGTTGATCCGGATTTTCATCTAGTTTGTTTAGTCAAAAAATATAGAATAAGGTAATAGGTGATATATATTAATTTATGTTTTAAAAAATATACTAATGTTAAATTAAAATAAAAATTAATAAAGAATGAAAGAACTTTGATTGCATAAAATTTTATAGACTCAATGTGCGTTTGAATTAATTAATTTTATGTTCAAAATATCTTATAATTAAAATCTTATTGTATTTTTATTTTTCACAAAAGCAATTTTTTTTCTAAATATGAAGCAAATCCAAAAATGTTACATATTGAGAATTTTTAGTCTAAGTACAATTCAATTAATGAAAAATTTAACGTTTATTAAAATATTTAAAAGAGGGAGCGTTCTTTCTTTTTCTTTTTCTTTTTTAAAAAATAAAGAGGAAATGTTCTAAAACTTTATAGGATTGGCCCTGAGGCAGGTAACGATAAATTTTTGCTTAACTTGACCTGCATTATACCTGTAGGGATTAAAACCCGAACTTGCCCTAGCAAAGAAAAATATCATAAACCCCATTCACTCCGCATTGCATTTTAAACATCATAAGTTAAATTTATACAATACAATCAAAAAATTTAAAATTATTGATATCATCTTATATGAACTCACATGCAAAGGCGGGACTTGGGTTGGGTTCAATTCTTTATTGAGATTAATGGCTACCTCGCCCTTGCACGAAAGTGAGGATTCTTCCAATCTATTTTTTTTGGGTTTAATATTTTTACTATAAATAGAAAATTTATCTACTTCACACACATGTAAGTGGATGAACATTATATTTTCTCTTTTCTCTCTTCTCAATATAGGACCCCACACCCACCTTCATGTTTGTGCAAGACATAAAGTTATCTCATCCTTGTAGGAGAAACATTAACAACATATTTTTTTACAAAAATAAAAATGTTTAAAATAATCTTTTAACTAGTTACTAAAAATTAATTAATAGAATTAAGACCTTAGTTAGCTTCTCTCCATTTCTAGTGGAATTGAGTCAGGCATAAGGTAGAACTAAAAAATTGGACATATGTAATATACACGCTTCAAGCCCAAAGGACTCTTGCGTGAAGGAGTGTGTTTGATAGATATAATATAAAAATCATTGACTCATAATATACGTCTTAATCCCATCAAATGCACCTTTAGAGTCCTAGCTGGGAAGTTCTTTACCTTTATGCTAAAACATAGAGGCTAACCCGAACAAGTGTAAAGTTATTCTCGATATGCAAAGCCCCAAAGGTAAAAAGAAATTCAATAACTAATAGGGTGTCTAGCCGCCCTCACACAATTTTTTTGTCAAAGTCTGCATAATGGTCCTTACCTTTCTTTAAGCTCCTTATTAACATCATAGTTCCTTTATCATTTGAAGAAAGCCATTGCATTAGCCCAGTTTAGTGCCATACTAATTAAGTATGAATATATATCTGAGCAAGACAGGATATAATAACAAGAATTATTACTACTAAAGTGTGATAAATTAAAACTGAATTTCCATATAAAAAGCTTTTTGATGTAACTAATATACAATATATCTAAATTTATCAATGTCAGAATGTAGTCATGCATTAATCCCAAGGGGTGGCACAACTGGTAAATGAGTTTTGCCCAAGAAGATTACTGTTAGGGCCAATGGCAAAAATGTTCATGCTCTTCCCCACGAAGGGGCTTAGTCTTATTCAAATTGATAAGAACACCTATGGAAAACCGGAAAAAAATATAGTCATGCTTCTAGTTTATATTCAGAACTACAATTTGGTGCTTCAAATAAGGGAGTTTTAAATTTTGGATCTAATTAATTGATTTAGAATAGTTTTAGAACTCATTTTGTTATTCTTTTGTTTTGAGCTTTTATTTGGAATGAGGACTTGAGATGCGCAACACGTAAATTTATGTTTAGAAAATTTGACAACTTAAGTCTTATCTATGTAGTTATTCTGGTCCAGCCAGATGGCTTTGCCCAACCAACCTATGTGGTCCCTCGACAAGGTCATTATTACTTAGCACATGGAGCGTATGACTCCCTTGTACATGTGTCCTCTCATATCTCTCACACATGTATGGCCTTTTATACTTTAGCGGTCAAGCAGCCTTGACACCTAATAAGGCCTATAGGGTTCGAAGTGGTTATGACATCATGCTTTATGCACTTAGATGGGATCTCCAACACCCTATATAAAGAGATTTACGCTCCCTCTTTCTAGCATCTTCTCCATTTTACTTCCTATTGATGTTATTATGCTTAAATCTCTCCTCAAACCATAAATGTAGCCTAGTTACACCTTCCTCTTTCATCCTCGACTAGTCTAAGTCCAGTACGGTGACTCTCTAGAGCTTTGGTCCATACAATTGTCTGTCCTATCTCCATCAGATCAACATACTTCACCTTTAAAAGAAGAATATTAAATAATAACACTACAGGATGAATAAGGAAAATATTAATTAGTGAACTTGAAAAATCAAACGATACATTAAATTCATGCCACTACTTAAAAATGGGACATTTGCGACGGACAACTTCCATCACAAACTAGCCAAATTCCGTTGCAAATAGGGTTTTCCGATGCTAGTTTTTCGTCACAAGATAGTCGTCAATGACGCCTTTATCACCAATTAAATTTGAGATGATAGTTTTTCAATGGTAACTCCTCCACTTCCGCCTCAAAAAGCAGACATGGAAATAGAGAATTTACATTATTTTCAGTCATAAATGGCGACAAGAAATCAGTCGCAAATTTGTGACTGAATGATGATGATGAACCAATCACAAATATTGCGATGGTATTTTTTGATAATTCAGTCGCAAACTTTACTACGCTTAACAAAATTTCTAGTCACAAGTTTTGCAATAGAATTAATTGAAGATAAAAGTAGAAAATATTGCGACAACACAATTTGATGATGTCTTCACAATTTGCGACGAACTTATAAACATATAGGTCACAAATTGACGAATCAGAAAAAAATTATTTGAAATCCGTTTATTTTCCTACATGTAAACAACAACCATACAACAATAACAACACCCACAAGAAACGAATAAAAAACAACAAGTAACATAAACAATATATTCAATATCCAAGTCTGAATAAAAAAAAATACCAATGTGTATCAACAAAATGAAATAAATATTCCGTAATAATCCTAAACAATACAAAAATATGTATAAACCAAACAAGGATAAAAACAATAACAATTGTAAACAATGTATCAAAAAGTGACGCCTAATCATCACCAGAGGAAGATGAAGAGTCATCTATAAATACTGAAGGCTCTGTAGGTACAGAGGCTCTCCATCCTTCTTCTTCTTCTTCTTCTCTTTCTTTTTCATGAACTTGGAAAACAATTTCTGCATGTCAATCAACATCTTCTTTGTATCCTTTAGTTCGCCATCTAATTGAGATGTCATCTCTTGATGAGAAGCGTTCAATTGTTTCACCAACTCTTGCATTTTATTCATTTCATCTGCAAATACATCATTATAAAGTCAATTATTTTGTACTAAATTTAAATGGATTAGGTGGTTTAAATTTTAAATAATTTTGGGGCCTTTACCTTGAGATATAGCTCTAACCTGGATGGAAGACCGCTTACTACTCTTGTATCGGTTGGCAGATGCTCCTAGCCCGAACACTCTTCCATTCCTATTGAATCCTCCAACAGCCTGAAGGAAAAGGTCGTTATCAGACTGAGAAGAGGCATATGCACCATCTACAGCCGCCTGCGTCGCCCTCTAGTGTTGGAGCTTCTAGTAGGTCTCCTACAAAAAAGAAAACAAATTATGAATAACGATAAAACGGAATAAACGCTCATAATTCAAACAAAAGTGAAGTAATCAATGTCTCACCACTATTTCACCTTATTTGCGGTTAATCCACCGCTTCCCAGCTTGTGACTCTTGGGAATGGGTCCTCTCAAATGCAACCCAATCGAGAGATTTTGGAGGCACATCCCCACTAGTGACTTGCAAATAAAAATGAGCACTATTAATTAGTTGCAAGTGCAAACTGAAGGATACCAAAATAGAAAATAATATATACTTACAATTTTTCTCCTCCAGTGCTCACTGAATGGAATGGAGTCTCCGGCATATAAAGGTGTGGTCAAGTGCATCCTATTCAACTTGTGGTCAAGTGCATCCTATTCAACTTATTCTGCTCAGACTTCCTCCTAAACGCCTTATCTGCGCTCCACTTTTCCTTTAATATTTTCTGAGTTTTAGGATCACACCAGGCTTGATTGCCCTTATTAGTCCTGAATTTATACAATTTATCAGCATACCACTTTGAAGCTCAATGAGCCCAAGCAACAACCAAATCAGAGTGATGCTCGGGCAGCCACCTAAACTTCTCCTGAAAATTGCCAAAATGCAAGCGATTAACGCATAATTTGATACAAGTGATTAATTAATATGCATTTTGATAATAATGAATTAGTAACTAGAAGATGGGCATAACTTACCAAGAATTCCCTCAACCATCCACCCCTGATGTGATCAGGAACCTTTTTCCAAGTACCCTATGGTTGATTGAAATTGTGGAACATGAGGTCCTCAATGAAAGACTTCGTTAGCTTAATTCCCTCAACCATCCACCCCTGATGTGATTAGGAACCTTTTTCCAAGTACCCTATGGTTGATTGAAATTGCAGAACATGAGGTCCTCAATGAAAGACTTAGTTGGCTTCCGTGGCTCCAACCTGATAACAACATTAAATCATAATATTAATGTACAAATAAAGAAGGAAAAAAAGTAATTAGTAACAAAAAAACTTACTTAGTGGTGCCCAGAGGACGCATCCATATCTTCCTTGTCTCAGATCAACTAAACCCCACTGTGGCGGTTCAGCCGAAGTAGCATGTCCGGCGTGGCTTGAAGGGGACGCATCCTACAGAAGGCAAACATGTTATATGTTGTGTTAGTAACGAAAGTTATTAGCAAAACATTAAAATATATCCAATTCAATGAATGTTAGATTTAACCTGCTATGAAAAATCCAGTGGAAAAGGTGGAGTGGAAGGTATGCCACCTCTTGCAGAGTCCGTGGACATAGGTAACAATGAGAGACGTAATGGAGGAAACTCGGGTGATGACCTACGTCCTCTAGCAGAGGTAGATGATGCCCTACCTCATCTAGTGCATCTACCAGAGGACCCACGCTCTTGTTGTTTACCATCACCATAATCACTCTGGCTCGAATCCAACTGTAAAAACTTATAACATAATGTAAAAATGTTCTCTTATAAGAAATATGCAATAACAAATCGTACGTCACTAATATGCAATATCATATAGAAAAAAAGTGCAATGAAATTAATGAAAAATAATCTTGTTATATACAACATGTCATGTATTTAGTATACCAAATCGCAATAAACAATGCACAATTGAATGTAGCCGGATGAATCCTACTCTTGTACTTCTTCTTGCACACCTTCCTCTTCAGTCTCATAATCGTCAAATCCAGGCTTACTATCTGAATAATTCTTTTGTTCCTCATCATCTGATTCCTCATTCTCCACTTGGATAACAATCATCTCTAACTCTGTAGCAAAATCAAAGAGATTGCATGGTATACCATCCTCTACAAGATTTACGAACAATACATCTTCTATATCTGCTTGGAATGGATTAGATGTTTCATTTGATTCTAACTCTTTGGACTCCGGGATAATATTCGAGACTCTGGGTTTGATAACTCCTATCCACCCTTGTTGTGATGTAAGGTATGATGTATGATAAACTTGTTCAGCCTGCTGAGCAAGTATAAATGGGTCATAACCCAGTGTATATCTCGTTGACAGATGGACCTCAATATTTATCCACTCTTGTCCCACGCGGGATGTTATCAAACAAATCACATTTAAACAGAGTCAACTTCTTTTCCCATTTGTAATCCAGCTAAATTCTGACAACTAACTTTATGTGGTAGTCGCCCTCGGCACAGTCGACCCGTCCACCTCGAACACATACACCATAATTGCAACATGGCGTATTTTCATTTGCTTCAACAATTGCAAACTTATACCCGTTGATGACGTATTTTCTGAACTGGGTGATAGATCTTGCAGCTCCTGAAGATAAACCCCACACAACACCATGTGCAGTTGACAACTTTTCCACGAAGAAGTCTTGTAACCATTTCAAAAACTGAGAGGAAATGAACTGATCAAGTTCGGAATATGACTATGAAGGATTTCTTCATCGGAATATGACCATGAAGGATTTCTTGATCGCAACTTCTTGGAGAAGTAATTGTAAAAAAAATAATTAAGGCAACAACTTATAAACCATGCACAGCTGCAACATACAAATTATACTAAAAATAAATTATGTCTTACTCTATGTACGGAGCAGCCTCTGAATAGTTGTTTAGAATGTATCACTTCGCTACTTGTTTATCGCTTCCTTATTCAAGTCAACACATCTTGACAACTTGCATACACAATCATCTGGGAGTTTAAGATCTTTAACCTATCGCACAATTCTAATTTTGGGTATTTGTTCAATGTGTATGACTCTAACATACAAATTATACTAAAAATAAATGATGTCTTACTTTATGTACAGAGTAGCCTCTGAATAGTTGTTTAGAATGTATCACTGCGCTACTTGTTTATCGCTTCCTTATTGAAGTCAACACATCTTGACAACTTGGATACACAATCATCTGGGAGTTTAAGATCTTTAACCTATCGCACAATTCTAACTTTAGGTTTAGAAATATGACCCGTGGTGGACTGAACCAAAAGCAATGCAGGTCTTTTCCAAATCCCTGTATGTCCAATCCTGCGTTTGCAGTGTTCTTCATCTTGCCTTTGGTGTCTATCACAATATACAGAATTAATGAGAAAAAAGAAATATGCTTCATCCCTGACGCTTCGAGGTGTGAGTACTTTAATTCAATGTTAGAGGAGTGCAAAGTTATTGATCTTAGTTATTCAGACTCTCCCTTCACTGGCAAGGTCCCAAATAGGGCCATCTAGACAGGGTATTTAAAAGGCTTGACATAATAGTTGCTAGTACAATATGGCGTATGGAGTACAATAATGTAAAAGTAACATACTTGCCCAGAATCCACTCAGACCATAATCCAGTCTTATTCTCGCTATTTGAGGACAAGCTCGAAGGTATTAAAAGGTCATTCAGTTTCTTAGCAGCATGGTAGGACCACCTAGAGTTTAAACAACTAGTATTGTCCAAGTGGGATACTACTCTTGACTTTCCCTATATGCTCCACCGATTAGTCCCCCTCTGAAGAGTTAGAATAAACAGGTGTTTGGTAATATACATAGAAGGAAGGAAAGACTCACAAAAGGCTGTAATTAATCCAGAACCAGAAGATCCACAATGATGCCACCTGGTTACATATACAAGAAGAAAGATGTCAACAACAACTTGCAAAGGTGTTGGATGAAAAGGAAAAACTATAGTTTCAGAAGTCTTGTCAGTAGTGGATAAGAAATGGGGGTCAAAATTCTAAATATTACCATATGAGTATGATCATCAGGAGAAAATCCAACAAAAAATTTCTAGGCTACTCTATGAGTCCAACCACTGAATCATGAATACGGATGACTTGAAGCAGTTAGTGTGTAATTTTTATCAAAAGCTTTTCAAAGAAGAGATCCCAGACAGAAGGTGGTTGCAGTCTGAGAACTTATGGCCATAGTTGACCTAATAAGATAAGATTACCCTGGACAAATGTCCATCGCAACAGGATATTCAGCAAGTAGTGTTTGGAATAGGCCCTTTCAAGGTGCCGGGTATTGATGGCTTTTCAACTTTCTTTTTCAACAGAATTGGCATATGATGAAAGACCAGGTAATCAAGCTTAATTGTGATGTTTGGAATTACCCTGAACTCATTGCTACCATTAGTTCAACTCTCTTGGTTATTATTCCAAAACTGCCTGCCATATATCCCAATTCAGACCAATATCTCTTTGCGCTATCCTCTATAAAATAATCAATAAGCTCCTCGTCCAAAGGTTTAAGCCTATTATGGTATCTATGATCTTCCTATGCAAGCCAATTTTGTACCTCGACGACATATACAAGACAACATAATTGTTGTGTGGGAGCTTATTCATTCTATGCACCGGATGAGGGGAAAAAACATTTCTGGTAGTGAAAGTGGACCTCAAAAAAGCCTATGATAGACTTAATTGGAAGTTTATTTACCAGATTCTAAAAGAAATGCAACTTCGTGTATAGTTGGTAGACATCATAATGCAAGCAATATCATCTACCAAAATCAGCATATTGTGGAATGGTAATGTGACAAAGGAGTTCCAGTCATCCCAAGGAATTCAGCAAGAAGACCCCCTACCCTTTTATCTTCTTGTGATGGTAATGGAGAAACTGACCCACATTATTACCATAGTTGTCAATCAAGAGTAATGGAAACCTATTCAGGTAGGAAGATGTGGACCCAATATATTTCATCTTATGTTTGCAGCTTATGCTATTTGCAGAGGCCAATGTTGAGCAAATCCATATAATATTGAAGTTCCTAGAATTGTTTGGGGAAATATCTGGTCTAAAAGTTAGTGCGCAAAAAACCAATATTTTCTTCTCTAAGAATACTCTAGAATAAGTCATGAAAGATATAGTTAGTGCTAGTGGTTTTAAGCAAGTCAGGGATATGGGTCGATATTTGGGAGCCTTGGTGCATCAGGGATGGGCAACAAAGGACACATATAGTGTTATGGTTAAGAGAATGAGAGAAAGACTCTCAGGGTGGCAGTCAAAGTGCTTGTCATATGTAGGTAGAATCACCCTATCTCAATCAGTGTTAGCTTTGATTCCATACTATAAGATGCAATGTGATAAAATCCTGACTTTCGTGTGCATAGAAATGGAAAAAATTCAAAGGAAAATCATTTTGGGGAAGGGGGGGTTACAAACAACCAAAACCATATTCACCTTGTTAGATGATAAACGATTACAAAGCCAAAAATGAAAAGAGGTTTGAGTCTAAAGAAACTTAAGCTCAAGAATAACGCTTTCTTGGCTAAGTTGGCCTTATTGATTTACTCTCAACCTCAGGACTTATGGGTTCAAATACTGCACGCAAAATATGCCCCTCGAGGTAATGGAGCTGATTTGTTTTAGATAAGACCAGGTGCTTCCAAATTCTAGAAATACACGTATTTAGCTTGAAAAAGAATGGAGGAATGCCTAATGTGGGAAATAGGGGATGGTTCCACGATCCAATTTTGGAAGGACAAATAGGTTAGCAACTCCTTGAGGATAATGGACCATAGCTCTCACCCAATCCCTTGGGAAGTTCTAGTAAGATGGTTAATGAGTATATGGATGCTCACAGTAATTGGAGAGTAAAGGAGTTGAGGAACTGACTTTCTATAGATACAATACAAGTTATTAAAAGCGTCTTACCCCATAATCCTAGTGATGGTGATGATCGGCTGGCATGGATATGCCTTACCATCCTCGGTTATCTATTAAAGGAATTTATGAAGCTTTCTCTCGGAATCGGGTGGACTATGTAAGGTCACTAACTCTATGGAGGACAATTTGGAAATGGAAGGTTCCTCAACGGATAAGACTATTCCCCTAGAAAGTAGCACATGACAGATTACAAACAAAGAGTAGATTGCATAAAATGCAACTTGGGGATATGATTTTCCTGATTTGCAAGTAGGGTGAAGAGGACATCCTTCACTTGTTGTGAAATTTCCCGTTAATTAGGAACGTTTGGGACCAACTGCTACCACATGGGTAATGGCCCTATTTTTTCAGTGTTGATTAACATAATTGGTTAACCGAGAATATCAGGCAGATGGAAACCTTCCTTGGCATTCAATATTTGGGTGACGTGTTGGCTTGCATGGAATTGGAGGAATGCATTAAGGCACGATACGGGTGTTGTGGCAAGCATGTATAACATTGAAGCAATAAGACACAAAGCTATAAAGTTGCACAAAGCTTTCTTAGATGATGACAACATCAACATTCAGAGGACTATGTTAATATTTCAATCTAATGGTCCCCATTGGAAGAGGGATGTATAAATCTTAACACCAATGAGGCCTCGCAAGGAAGTCTAGGGTTGGCGACATGTGGAGGTTTTTTTTACAACTTAAGGGTCAATGGGTTAATGCCTTTTCATACCATGTTGGCGACTGTAATGCACTGACAGCACTGTGGGGTATGTTAAAGGGATTGCAACTAGCGTGGGAAGGAGGATGTAGAAAGCTAATTTTAGAAAGTGATTCAGCATGTGCTATCAATTTGTTCGCCACACATGTGATACAACCCGTGAGTCTCAGTTGGTGACTCGTATATTGGCAAGGCTCTCTAAATAGTGAACTGTTCGACTTATGCACACTTATAAGAAAGGAAGCACATGTGCAAATTGGTTGGCTAATTTCTCATTGGATAAGGTAAACCAGGAGGATTTTGAGACCTTTAAAACCCTCCCATGACATTTATTGGTTGTATTTCTCTGATTTGGTTTCTATTTGTAGCTTTAGACGTAATTTGATGTTTTGATTTGTTGTGTGCAGTTTTTTCCCATTACCTTACCAAATAATAATACTAAAAATCAATCGATAGTTGGAGACAAATCACAACAATATCTACTTAATGAACTCATTTAAGCAATAAATCATTTTCTTTCTGAGCACTTTAATGAACAGGAACATTGTCTTAGATCCTTGGACCTTTCCAAAACAAACCACCAATAAAACTTGGTTTTTTCTTAAGGAACTTCATTACCCAAGTCGAAAAGTCACATAGAGATCCACGACTTCCAAGACCTTTGCCTGAAAAACTTAAGCAAAATGTTTTTTTTCATAAAAAATAGATTACAGGCTTAGTTTCAGGCTTATGTTTCTGCAAAAAATTTAGTTGTGGGTCATCCGTAGTATAATTTGCCTCTCAAAAGGAGTATATACTGTTAGAAAACATAATTACTAATCCTAGGAAATCATTAAACTCACACGGTCGATAAAATAGAAAACAATAAAATACGCGAAAGAAAAAAATACTATAATATCATAAGTTTAAATAAAAACAATTCTATTATTCAAAAAAGAAAAATAGATTTAATATTGCGGGAGGGGGGGGGGGACAACACCAACCTAGATAGGGCCAAGAGTCAGTATTACGCTGGACAATTTATGCTTATTTATGAATAAATCTATAGTGCAACCGATATACTGAAGATTTGGTACAACTGCTATTCATATTGTGATACGTAAACAAAAAATATCACCTCATCTGAAAAAAAGAAAAAAATTAAATGACAGCTGAACAAATGATGTGATATTTTTTTATTCAAATGTCATAATATAAATGACAATTACACTTAATCTTCGATGCATTGGTTGTACTAAAGATTTATTCCTTATTTACGAAGAGTCAACATTCTTGCCCCACCCTGTAGGCCTTCGAATGGATTAGTTTAGGTTTAAACTATACATCTTAGTCTAAAGATAACTAGGGGATGTTAGAGAAATCAAGGAAATGAACATTGCTCAAAGACATCGATATCAACAACACCTTTATCCCAAATTAATTGGGGTCAGTGGTAGATGAACCCAAATAAAAAATACGAAAGGAATTGAAAAAGATAGAAAAAATACAAATACAAATGAAAATAAATAAATAAAAAATAGTAATAATATATATATATATATATATATATATATATATATATATAAGTGATAAAATAAAGGGAAAAGAAGAAGATGGGGGAGATGAAGAGGAAAAAAAACTAAAAAAGGATCATCTGGAACATAAGAATAACAACGGGTCTAACACTCCACCATGCTTATAGCTTTTCTCCATTTCGTTCTAAGGCACACTGTCCGCCAATCTATATCCAAATCCATTAAGTCTTGCTTTACTACCTTCCCCCAAGTAAGTTTCGATCTACCTCTACCTTTCTTTGTGTTGAGCTCTTGGTAACAAATTTTTGTTCTTACGGAGCATCCAGGGGCCTTCTCATTACGTGCACAAACCACCTCAATCTATGTTCTCTCATCTTTTCAGCCACCGGTAGTACTCCTACCTTTCGTCGAATATCTTCATTTCTCATCTTATCCATCCTCGTATAACCACACATCCACTTAACATCCTCATCTTTGTTACTCCCATTTTATGCTCATGTTGCCTATGTGCTGGCCAACATTTAACTCTATATAACATTGCAGTCACACAAAAACTCATATGCACTACGTCATTTCATTTATCCTGCTCTGATTCTATGATTTACATCCTCATCAATCTTTTCACCTTTTTGCAAAATAAATCCCAGGTATCTATCACACAAAAACTCATATGCACTACGTCATTTCATTTACCCTACTCTGATTCTATGATTTACATCCTCATCAATCTCTCCACCTTTTTGCAAAATGAATCCCAGGTATCTAAAAACATCTTTCTTGGGTACCTATTGACCAAGTAAATGCACGGGATCTTGGTCTTCATTTCTTGCCAGAGAAAACTCACACTTCAAATACTCAGTCTTGCTCCGACTTAACGTGAATCCTTTAGATTCCAATGTGTTTCTCTACAATTCAAGTTTTCTATTAACATTGCTAAAAGACAATTTAGAAAAATGACTAGAATAATAATAAGCCTAAAGAGCTGGTTGAAATGTCACATGACTAAAGAAAAGAGACTTTGTTGGCAAGCAATTATATATAACAAGAATAAGAATTTTTCCAAGTTCATCAAATATAACATTTAAAATTTTAAAATCACATGAAAACTTAAGAGACCCAAAAATTAAAATTGAGGTTGGTGTACATCATGGAGATAAGGACATCGTTACAATAGAGATTTAGATTTTAGATAACTCGATAGTTGAATAATGTTGAGATAGGTCACAAAGGATGGTATCGGTGTAGTACCATATTGAAATTGTAGAGATTTAAGTAAGGAAGGAAGAAAAAAAAAAAAAAAAAACTGAAACATAAAATTGGTATTGATTTGATATGCTATGATGTAATACAGAACATAAAATATTAATCCTAATTTATATTAATATTAAACTTTGAAACCTAACTAAATAAAAAAGAATCATAAAATATAAAAAAATTAATCTTGACGGATCATTTACGTTTCTCTACACATTCTAAAATACAATTAAAATATAACCCTACCTTATGTCACACACTATACAAAAAGTTTTTAACTTGTCACCTGTTACTTGTGTTCTTAGAAGTTGAAACTATAGAATGTTATCAAAAAAAAAAAAAACTATAGATAGTAGAGGTACCTAACAAGTCTTTCAATTATATGAGAGTAATGTTAATTTTTAAGATTGTGATTAATCGTGCAACTAGAATAAATTTATGTTCTAGGTTTTCATGGGATAAGGCTCCCTGAGTGTGGGTTTTATATTTGTTCAAAGGTAGATTTTGTTCCCAATACCTACTGCTTGAATAGGAACAGGTAGGATAGCAATTTAGGAGGGGCATAGCAAAATCACAATCCAGCGTTGTCAAGCCTGCGTTATATATAACCTTCAAATGACTCAACCCAGGAAAAATTCATGGTTCTTTACTTCGTTTACGAATCCAAACATTTCCTTATGGCTAATAAGAAACTGTTCATTATCCTTAGTAATACACATTATGTCGATGTACACTTTTGAGTTGCAAGAGTTACATGCCTTAAGCTTGTACGTACCATTAATACAAATAATTGATTTTAGCTTTATCTAGGCGACATTATAAGGAAATAATATTTTATAATTCACCAGCCAAGCTTCTCTCTTTAAAATTTTGGAGGGGGGCCTTTCTTACTGTTATTTATCCCAAACTCCGTTCCTTCTACCAAACTATTTCACACACTTCCGGATTACTCATCACTCCAGATCTTTAAATGTGCTTGTTTTCCACTGCTCACATCATACAACAGCCACATATCAATCCTAATTCTCACATCAGTCACCTTCATTATTTGAAAGAAGGGACTGAAGCATTGAGAATTTGAAACCTGAGGAATCAAATTTATAAAATTAGTCTGGATTAGACTAAATAATGTGCATATCTTTAATGTTATAATAATCTTTCTAAAAGTAACATCTGAATATGATTTCTTATCAAGGATATACGGTCAAAGAAAGTAGATGAGAACTATTCCTGAACCTGTTAATATGTTTGTGTAGTAATGCCAACAGCTCCACCAACAACCAATCATCACGTGGCTCAGCACTAATATTTCTTCCCTATATTCCCTTCAACTTATGCAACAAATGCAAAAATCACCCCTTCATGCTGGCATTATAATGAATTGCACCATCAGTGCACATGGCTGCATCAAAATCCCTTTGCCCACCGTAAGGACAAAAATAAAGATCCAGGGATCTTACAACCATAGCTTTAAAAATTACATTCTGTTTACCCAAAAAAAAAATTACCTTCAAAGCAAAGCATCTTGTAAGACATCCATCACACTTCTTAATTAGAGCTAGTCCAATAGTCCTGCTAAATAGCACAAACCAATACATTGCCAATTTGAACTTAGTCATTCCGATAGAATGATTGCAGCTTACAAAACTTATGGATAAGGTAAAATCACTTCAGGGTTCCAAATGATTGACATACGCATACAGTAGTCATGAATAACATTCCAGGCTAGCTAAAGTGATGAACATCACTTACATTTTAGTCCCCTTTTCCCCGAGAAAAAGAGGAGAGATAAATTTTGAAGTTACACAAATATAACTATTGGATATAATTAATACGTCAACTAAAGCATCTATCCCCAAACCTGATATTCCTGAGAGATGTGAGCCTGCTTGTTACTTGATAAAAGTTTCAGAAGATTATTATGAGATATACATATTTTGTATCCGAATATGCATAGCTTGATCCTAATTCTTTTATTGAATGTTCACAGTCAACATAGCACATATCTGATGCAATTGAATTTTGAATGACTTTTTCCAGCATGAAATCAGTAATTGATCGATACAACAAAACAAAAGAAGAACTTAATCAACTTGGGAGTTCAGCCACTGAAATTAAGGTATTTATAAATATCTTACATCAATATTTGCAAGTGAGTTTAAAATCAACATATGAATTTTTAACAGAGAAATATTATATTATGCATCAAACATTAGTAACATCTCAATGGGAATAAAGGAAGCTAAAAAATATGAATTATAACAGTTCTATCCTCAAGTTTCCCAGATTCTACCTTTTTTTGGGTAATCAAAGAATGACACTTGTCATGTTCAAGAAAAAAGTTATTTTTTTTTGGGGCGACAGTACAAAAATAAGCAAACCAATTTGGAGGACTTCCTCCCAGCCATTCTTTTCCTGAGTTCAGGATTCAGTAAATCATGACAAAACCTCGATGGCTAGAAGCAACAGATTATTCCAATGTATGAACACCTACTTGAAACAAAAAATCTAGCGTCTAGAGTGTATGATGAAACAAAAGCGGGAACTTAACAGGACCTCTAAGTTCTTGATTGGCTTGACCATATATGCCAACACAGATTAAAGGCTTTATCTGTCTGCCCTACGGAACACCCATGTTCATAACAAAACATGGTGTCAGTTAAGCACCATGAAATAAATAGTATTACTCAAAAGGAGACTAAAAAAAAAATTTAAATTTTAATGACTTCCCCTTTTCATCTCGGACAAAACTCCACAACCAAAGGCACATTTGGGAAGCGTAAAATGGAAAACGAATACCAACAGGAGTTGGGTGGATAGAAGCACTTTACTAGAAAGGCTTAGATTCGATTCCCTCTGCGAGCAATTCCCATTGATAGGAGATATATAACTACAAGCCCTACCTAAAGCTTATGGAATATTTGATTATTAGTTCATAGAGATCAAGCTGCAATAACAGGAGTCATCCACTGTCTTACAGTTAAGATCCTAGTTGTTCCTAGTTTAGAAGCAAGCTGTAATTCAATTATCATCCGCAATGGCATGATTAAGGAACCTTATATTTGCATTTGCAGGAGGTGGAAAAGGCATGCATAATCAAAAATACACAAGCTAGGAATAGAAGATGCAAAGATTCAAAAAGAATTCCGTTAAAAGATAGTTCGTTTATCTTGACAAATAGGTTCCAAGAATGTCAGAGTATCAGGGAGGAGGGATAGATTGAAAAGATGACTTGTCAAAGGATGACCAGGAAACTTGGAGAGTAAAATCTCCTAGCTCCATATCTGTGGGATACAACGTTACTGCTGATACAGAGCAATCCAATCTGGTGTCAAGGGAGTTCTTTTCTATACAGTAGAACAATGTTTCTTAATCCCAGGATCCACTCTGAAAATTAAGTTCCCTATGGAAGAACAAGAACTGAATTGGGTTGAAGGAAGCATGGTTCTCTTAACAAGGTTCAATCAATTAATCGCTGGTAAGAACCCTCCATTCTATTCCAGTAATATTTGTAGGTTTAAGAACATTAAGATGTGGGGAAGAGGGAGTAGAGAATGGAATCCATCCTCTCATGTCAAATGAACTAATGTGAAATGAACTCCGCCATTCGTACACAAGTCAAAGGTGAGAGAAAGAAAGCATTAAGATAGAAAATGAGGAAATGATAACGGTTGATTTATTTATGGACGACAAATATCGTTTCACATGAGGTCATGTGACATGTGAAGATCCATTCATGTAGAGAATACATCAGTTGCAAAATTCTTTTGCAGTATGTTTTTTTTTACCAAGCTCTTCTACCACAGAAAAGTCTAAAATGGATGCCTGTAAGCTCGTAATCATGCACCACAATGTACCAAAATATATTACCGATTGAACATGGGTGTGATAAATATGTGGTGTATTAAAACCCAATTAAAACCCAAAACACACATTTTTATTTCTGGCAGTTAATGTTCAACTCCACATACAATTGGGGATATGAACGAAGTCTACTTTTAACTATAAATAAATAAATGTCCTACATATTTATCTGATAAATATTTACTGCAGAGAGCTGGTCTAGCATGTTACTATTACTCTTATTTTGATTGACAAAGAAGATATTTTTTAAGAATGAGAAAAGGGATACTAAAAGGAAGGAGGGAAGGTATACTCCTTAGATTCAAATAAAGAAAAACATCTCACAAAGAAACAAAACATACCAATGAGGCATGCTCTATATAAACTTCTTCTGCTAGATTATAATGGAGAGAAACATTTAAAATATCTAGCTGATGAACAAGCTCATGATGAATTGCAGCCATAGATAAAAATAGGCGAATAAAAGCCATTTTTGCCAAAGGCAAGACTATATTCTCATAATTGGAACAAAAAATCTAAATATACCCTTTAGCCACTAGACAAACCTTTAGATGGCCAATCTTGCCATCAGTGGTAACCTTACCGGCAAAAATCCAGCCAACAACAAGCTTCCAAGAAGGAAGAGAAACCAATTCCCAAGTACTAGAGCTCTAAAGTGCATTCATCTCATCAATCATAATAGTTTATAAGGTGCCAACGAACTTCATCCCAAGTACCCAACAGACTTCAAGAACTTCATAAGTTGCCAATTTAAATGGTAGTTCTTGTTGCTCCATGCATATTTTATATTTTGTATCATTTAACTAAGGGTAATACTTTTCTTATTTTCTTATGCTGCATAAGAAAAGTATTATCTTCTATACTCACATTTTTCAAATGGGTCCCACAAGAATTTTTTTCTCACCGCCAACTCTTTTCTCTCTCTTATTTATTGTTTGGGTAGAAGATAATACTTTTCTTATACAACATAAGAAAAGTTTTACCCTTTAACTAATTAATTACGAGAGAACCTAAAAGTTATCTTAAATGCTTATTCTAATAAAACCATATCTAGTTATTCCTTTTCCTATAATATCTAATCACACCGTATTTTGTTTCTTTCATTTTCTAGTTTTGGCAAAGGGAGGCAGCAATGTTAAGACAACAGTTGCATAATTTGCAAGAAAGTCACAGGTAAATCCTTTTCTATACAACATGTGCTTATTTAAGATATGTTTTTGAAAAATTCACATAAAAAAGGAGCTGCTAGAATAGCATTATAAATTCATTAGCATATTTAACACATGTTAGTATCTTAGTAGTTAGTACTGTAGTTATTATATAGTTGTTAATAAGATTTGGGATTAAAAAAGCTATTTTATGAGATAATCACTAGTAACCAGTGTAATATATCCCTGCGTGGTCTGCTTATGACACAATCCAGCATTCTCTTTTATTTCTATAAGAAAATAAGGTGAAAGCTCTAATAAATTTGATTACCTTAAATCATTACAATAGAAATAAAATATGTCATCAAACTCCTATGGTGTAAATCATAGGCAATATGGAATTACCAGACTTATTTGAAGCACTTACATCTTTAAGGGTGTCTCTTTGCCCATGAGACTTGCTTTTGCAGAAGTTTATGTCTATGGTTTTTCTTTAGTGTCTTTTTTCATTTATTAAGTTTTGAAGGGTATTCTTGGTTAAGTGGGCAGGGGATACCTAGATCAATGAACTAAGTGACAAATCATAATAATGGGCTTAACATTACATCTTAACCTAAAACCTTAAAGCAATGAGTTCATGAGTCTTTCAACTTATATGGTCTTCACTTGACCTATTCTTATCCAATTTTAGATTTCGCCACTCACGCTTGAATTTCCAACATTCTCTCCCTCAAGTGAAGCCTTTTAAAATATTCATGGGATTACCGACTAAGAGCCAAATCTTGGCCAATGTATCCACAACATTAGTTAGGTACAAACCCAACCACCATTTCCACATACTTGGTCAAACCAAACCATTGGCCCCAACATCACTATTAGGCATGCAAGTGGGGGGCCTAAAAGTCAGAAATACTTTTCCATCAAATGGGCTAGTTTTGACATGCTCCCTACCATTATCAAAGTTCCCATTCTGGGATACTGTGCATCCACAAAAATCTAACCCTAACCTACCTTCATTCAACTCCAAGCTACCGAGCTTGCCATAAACACAGCCAGAGACCCACCAAATGAATCCACAAAAATCTAACCCTAACCTACCTTCATTCAACTCCAAGCTACCAAGCTTGCCATAAACACAGCCAGAGACCCACCAAATGAATCATCCTCTGGCTAGCAACTACCTCTGATACCCATCTTTCACATGCTAGTGAAGTTCTTAGTCTGGCCGTCTTTCAAGCTGTCATTAGTAACCTTCTTCAGCTTCTCTCAATCTCTTTTACCCAAATATGCCCCTATCTGGTCCAATTGGTATCTACTCGTCCATTTCTCCTTCCCAAATAACAAGCATGAGCCTTTCCCGACAACCTTTTCTCACCCTTTGATACACATCCACTACCATTTTCCTGAAACAAAGAACACCCATCACTCTACCACCATCCATAATACTTCCCAAGTTACCTTGGTCGTCATGCCCCTCACACCTAATGTTCTACCTATTACACATTGTACCTACCTTACCAAAGTTTGATTAGTGGGATGATGGGGACTTTCTTATGACATAATTGTTGGATTTTGCGACACCATAGGTCGATTGGAATTGCATATATGTTCTTACACGCGTGTTATTTAGGATATCCTTTGTAAGACTTACTCCATTAAATAGGACATAGTCACCTGTTATGAGTTAAAAACTACGATTTTTTCCCACCAAACAAGGAACCCTCTCAGTTACAAATTACCATATGATCCTTAATGGGTCATATTGAGCAAGATCAATATTAGGATATGAAAATGGAGTGCCCATCTTTGAGTTCCTTTCAAGTTTAAACTTATAGTATGATCCTATTAGGTTTCAAATTCTAGGAAAGGAGAAACTTCCCTCTCTTTCTAAGGTGTTCCATACTTTTCAAGGAGAAGAAAGTTGAAGGGTTGTCGTGCTTAACGAAAAACCCAATGATGGTTCACCTTTGATCACTAACGAGTAATGAGTCCACGAAGCCAGATTCTTTGACTTCTAGTGAGGGAGAAACTTCCCTATATGAGGTGTTCCACACTATTCAAGGAGAAGATAGTTGTAGGGTTGTCGTACTTGTTCACCTTCAATCACTAGTGAGTCCACAAAGCCAAGTTCTTCTTCTTCCATGGGCAAAGACCTACTAGAAGGAGTATGGTATTAGTTAAATGTAAAAGAATATGTTGTGTATTGATCTGTGTCAGGGAGTTACAATATATAGAGACCCTAATGGGCTTAAGTGTAAGGCCCAAACCTAATCCAAACCTAATCCTAATACAGTCAGAATACAGTCAGACTATTTACGGATAAGACAGAATCCAATCATATCTAATCAAATCTAATCATATTATATCTAATATTCTAACACTCCCCCTCAAGCTGATGCGTATATATTATGAGCACCAAGCTTGTTACAAATGTATTCAACCCGAGGACCTCTAAGAGCTTTAGTGAAAACATCTGCTAGTTGATTAGACGAGTTGACAAAAGCTGTCTTGATTTCTCCTGACTGAATCTTTTCCCGAATGAAGTGACAATCAATCTCTATATGTTTGGTCCTCTCATGAAAAACAGGATTAGAGGATATATGTAGCGCAGCTTGATTATCACAGATGAGTGTCATGGGTTGTTTCTGTTCACAAAGATGAAGCTCCTGAATCAACTGCTTTAACCAGATCAACTCACAGGTAGTATTTGCCATTGCACGATACTCAGCTTCTGCACTAGATCGGGAAACAACAGATTGTTTCTTGCTTTTCCATGAGATTAAGTTTCCTCCGAAGAAGACACAATAACCAGAAGTAGAGCGTCTGTCCGAGGGTGATCCTGCCCAATCGGCATCTGAGTAACCACAAATTTCTGTATTTCCCTGGTCCGAATACAACAAACCTTTTCCTGGTGCTCCTTTGATGTATCGGAGGATCCTCACAGCAGCATCCCAATGTGAATCACAAGGGGAATCAAGGAACTGACTGGCCGTACTGACAGCGAAAGAAATATCTGGCCTAGTCACAGTAAGATAATTGAGCTTCCCAATCAGCCTTCGATAACGTCCAGGATCAGATAACGGCTCCCCCTGTCTGGGCAATAACTTAACATTAGGATCCATTGGTGTATCAACTGGTTTACACCCCAACATACCAGTTTCCTCTAGGATATCCAAGGCATACTTCCTTTGACAGATAGAAATGCCCTGTCTAGATTGCGCCACCTCAATTCCCAAGAAGTAACGCAGCTTCCCAAGGTCCTTTGTTTGAAATGCGCTGAATAAATGTTGTTTTAACTGATGGATTCCGTCTTGATCACTTCCGGTGAGGATGATGTCATCAACATAGACTAACAAATAGAAGCACTTGTTAGGAGATGTAATCCTATAGAATACATAATGGTCAACTTTACTGCGAATTAGGCCAAACGCCTGTACAACAGAACTGAAGCGACTGAACCATGCTCGAGGAGACTGCTTGAGACCATATAAGGATTTTCGAAGACGACATACCTTCCCAGACTCCCCCTGAGCAACAAAACCAGGTGGTTGCTCCATGTAAACTTCTTCTTGTAAATCACCATGAAGAAAGGCATTTTTGATGTCAAGTTGAAGGAGTGGCCAGTGACGAACAGCAGCAAGGGCAAGAAATAGGCGGACGGACGCCATCTTAGCGACGGGAGAGAATGTATCGCTATAATCAAGGCCAAAGATTTGAGTAAAACCCTTGGCAACTAGGCGTGCCTTGAGACGATCAACATGGCCATCAGGTCCAACTTTCACAGTAAACACCCAGCGACAACCAACTATAGACTTCTCTGGAGGAGCAGAAACAAGGTCCCAAGTGCCATTGGTATGAAGTGCGGTCATCTCATCAAGCATCGCTTGGCGCCATCCTGGATGGGAAAGTGCTTCACCTGTGGTCTTAGGAATAGAAACAGAAGAAAGACTAGAAACAAAGGTGAAATGAGGAGCAGAAAGGCGATCATAGCTCAAGAAGGTATAAAGAGGATAAGGGTTACGAGTAGTACGTGTACCTTTTCTTTGAGCAATGGGAAGAGCCTCTGGTGAAGGATCCGGAGGGGAAGAATCAACTGCAGAGGGCAATGAGTCAGCAGGGGTCGAGTCGACTGGAGGTACTGTCTTACGACGCTGATAAGTGAGAAGTGGACGGTCCTTAGGTACTGGAGCAATAGGTGATGGCTTATCTGGAGTAGAAGCACCTGCATCTGGCAAAGACAAGTCAAGAAAAGGAACAGGAAGAACATGATCAACCTGTGACAATGGAGATGGGATAGAATTAAAGGGTTGTTGATCAAAAAAGGTGACATCCGCGGAAACTAAGTAACGCTTGAGGTCAGGAGAGTAACAGCGATAACCCTTTTGAAGACGAGAATAACCAAGAAAAATGCATTTAAAGGCTTTGGATGTTAACTTATCCTTACCAGGAGTGAGATCATGAACAAAACAGGTACAACCAAAAACATGTGGGGATAGAGGAAAGAGAGGAACATCTGGAAACAATAAGTTATGAGGAATATCATTATTAAGCACAGATGAAGGCATGCGGTTGATGAGAAAGCAAGAAGCAAGGACTGCATCAGCCCAGAAGTGAAGAGGAACATGCATGTGAATAAGAAGAGTTCTGGCAATCTCAATGAGATGTCTATTCTTACGTTCAGCTACTCCATTTTGTTGTGGAGTGTGAGGACAAGTGGTTTGGTGTAAAGTACCCTGTGTGGCTAAGAAGTGAGAAAAGTCAACAGAAACATACTCCTTAGCATTATCACTACGTAAAATACGAATAGAAGCACCAAATTGAGTATGAATTTCAGCAGAAAACTTTTGATAAATAGAAAACAACTCAGAGCGGTTTTTCATTAAATAAATCCAAGTACAACGGGAGAAATCATCAATAAAGGTGACAAAATACCGAAAACCTAAAATAGACACACTACGACTAGGACCCCAAACATCTGAATGAATAATGGAAAAAGGAGCATCAGCTCGTTTATTGACTCGATTAGCAAAGGAGGAGCGTATGTGCTTTCCTTGCTGACATGACTGACAATCTAAAGTTTGAAGACCGGATAAAAGAGGAACCATCTTCTGCAATTTCGCAAGACTAGGATGCCCGAGACGACTGTGGATGAGTTGTGGAGATTCTGTGAGAGAACAAGCAACTGAAGGACTCGGCACATCAAGGTAGAACAGACCCCGTGACTCACGGCCCACTCCAATCATCTTCCCCGTACCCGGGTCCTGCACAGAAACAGAATGGTTTGAGAATGTGACAATACAATTAAGAGAATTGATCAATTTACTAACCGATATTAAATTATAAGGGATGTGAAGAATGTAATAGACAGATGTCAAGGTCAATGAGGAGGTTGGACAGATTTGTCCAATCCCATGAACGGGGGCCTTAGTTCCATCAGCAAGAGTAAAAGAGGGTAAATTATTAGAATATGTAAGGGAAGAAAAGAGTTCCTTATTACCACAGAGGTGATCAGTAGCACCTGAGTCAAATATCCAAGGACCAAGTGATGCAGAATGAGAAACACAAGCAACAGGATTACCAGTTTCTGAAGCAGAGGCCTGAGATTGAGGAGAGGACTTCCTGAGAAGGGCCTGGAATGCTGCATATTCTTCAGAGGAGAGAGAGACTGAACCATTTGAAGCAGTATCCGATTGAGCTACATTAGCAGCAAAAGAAGGTCGCATGTGAGGATACTTGGTGTAGCAGCGTTCCTCATAATGACCAAGTTGCTGACAGTAATGACAACGAGGTCGCTGACCACGTCCGACTGGACCTCCTGGGCCTCCTGGGCCACGACCTCCTGGGCTACGTCCTCCTGGGCCTCCTGGGCCTCTACCACGACCACGTCCGCCTCCAATATGCCCGCGAAAATCAGTACGAGAAACTAGAGCAGTAGAATCAACAGCAGAAGACGATGCAGGAGCAGATTTCTTATTCAAATTCAGAAGACGCTGATACGTCATGGATAGATCAGGCTCTCCACTAGTCAAGATAGTATCACGAACATTATCATATTCTTCGGGAAGGCCAGAAAGTGTGGCAACCATAAAGAGACGTTCCACCTGTTTCCGATATGCAGTAGCATCAGTAGGGTAAGGCAGCATATCCAAATATGCCTGCATCAAAGAGCGACTCTTGCCAATATATGTCTCCATTTGAATGTCGGATGATTTGCTCAATTCCATAAACTGAGAGATGATGAAATAGAGCTGCTGAACATCATTAGTGTAGAGGTTTTTTGCTTCCTCCCACACTTCAGTGCAAGTTTGAAATGAATAAAAGATATCCAAGACAATCGGATCAATGGATTGCCAGAGGATACTCAGAAGTTGGTTGTCAATCTTTTCCCAATCAGACTTGTCCTCCTTAGGGACATAAACTTAGACCAGTACTCTTACAATCTCCCGTAAGCTGGAATTTACTAAACTCTCAATTCACTACAAATAAACACACTTAAAACAACCCAAAAATATAACGCGGGCTCCAAAAACCATAGTTGGAAAGGCAACTTAGCAAAATAAGGCATCTTGCTAGAGGATGGAGAGCAACACAAAAAAATGAAAGGTGTTACAAAGATAACACGGCTAGAAGATGGCTGGAATGATGAAAAACATGGTTCAAATGATGCATGGCCATGAAAATACACTTGGAAAGATGAACAGAATTTTTAGGCGAGGCAGTCATGGATAGCATGGCCCAAACTTCTCCAAATTCAAATAATATCAATAACGTTAGGAGTAAGACAACTGTTGAAGCTTAAAAACTTAAAAGAGTTTGGAAGAAACATCACAAGGAGTGAAGTTCTAGCTTCAAAGGAAACTAATAAGGATCTAGAAGCCAGGTCTTATAAATATATTAAACATAATTTAACTCTCCAAGTAACAACCCTTGAAAAGACAATAAAAGTGTTAATAAAATTATATTTACGAAATACAAAGAGCTGGAAGCATCTCTCGGATATTGCCAAATAGTAAAAATACCAAAAAGAAAAAGTACTGTCTGGATTATATACTCATTGTCTCTAGCCTTGATAGTTAACACAATTATTTAAGGTTCCAGTCCAAAAGTTTTATTTTTGCATGACTTAACAGGCAAATGCTGGGGGAAGAACTGTCAGGTTTGACTGTAAAAGAATTACGGGGTTTGGAGAACCAACTGGAAATTAGCCTTCGCGGTGTCCGTATGAAAAAGGTTTAGATTTTCTATCCAAAATGCAGTGCTCAAGTTTGATGCTGATACAATAGTTAACATAAGATTAACTAATGCAGGATCAACTTTTAATGGATGAAATAGAGGAATTAAATCGAAAGGTCAGTCTTGAAACAAAGAAACTAATACTTTCACTATTTTCATTAATTGAAATATTTGTTTTATTTTCTGCAGGGAAGCCTCATACACCAAGAAAATGTGGAACTGTATAAGAAGGTAAACCTAATTTGTCAGGAAAACGTGGAATTGAAAAAGAAGGTATTGATTTGGATAGCAATACAAACTAAAATAATCTCTTAAAACTTACAATCCACTTGAGGACAACCTTGCTAGGTGTTTTATTCTGAACGATAAAACTGAGTTTCACTAACCCAGGTCTATGGAACAAAGGATGAGAATGGAACAAACAGAAATTCTGTCCTTTCAAATGGTCTAGGCATAGAAGAGGATTTGGAAGTACCTGTGAATCTCCAACTAAGCCAGCCACAGCAACAACATTACGAGTCACCTTCAGGAACTACAAAATTAGGGTATGATCTTTGATCATTTAGTTGGTAGACCATTGATCATGATGCAAATGCATTGACATCAGATTTGTTTTGATTGCAGCAGATTGCAATTGCACTGACGCATTTACAGGAGATAAGTGCTTCTTGATTGCTATCAAGAAAAATGGACTCATTTTAATTTTGATGCTTTCCTATAAACAATGTGGCATATATGCCACAAACCATTTAGCTCAAAGATTTTTATTTGAAATTATATATGAAAAAAAAGCAACTCTAGCATGTATGCGATAAACAACGAAGTATCTTAATGTGAAGTTAAGACTGAATTAATTAAGAAATTCTCCAAATTGATGTGTAATTTTACTTGTATTTTTGTGTTAAAAATTATTACTGGCTACAAATAGGTGACAAATACCAGAATAAAGCATCGATGATGTTATCAATATATCAGATAAAATCAATGCATATAGAGTACAAGGATTCCAATTTCCAGAAAAAGGAAATACAATATTGCTGCAAATGAATTCAAACATCAATGCATGAAAAAAAAAAAAAACCTACCACAAGTAGGATGCATCCAAGTATAATATCAACCTAAATTTCACTTAAAAGTCATAAATGAAAGATTAATATTACCCAACTTTTTGTACTTCTTGACTCAATTTCATTTAATCGTAAAAAGGGGGACAAAACCACAGCACTTAAAAGAGCTCTACAGGGGACATACTAGATGTAAAATTATTAATGAGCCTTCATCTAACAGCAACTAAATGTACAGAGTTTGAAGATATTTAATGGTATAAAAAAAGAATCTAGAATAAAATTTCTTTCTTTCTATATATATATATATATATATATATATATATATAATTTTATTGACATACCTAAATCCAATAAAATTGAATCATTCAGATCCAAATGGTCGCTTCAGGCATGAAGAGAAAACCAACAAAGTGAAGAATGTTGTACCATCCGTGGCAAACTTGAGAGCACCCGCCAATAATAATTAAGAACCACATTGTACTCCAGATAAATTGCGTTAGAGTAAAACTGAGGCAAGCGCTTTGCAGTTTCCCTGTCAACATAGAAAAACCAGTAATTGAATAATGTTGTGATCGTAATACTCAGTTTAGCTATTGTATAGTAATAACAGAGATCTATGACAGAGTACAATCTATATGACCATTACAAACATGTTTCCCGTTGCAAATGATCACCAGATTTCAGTAAAAAAACAAAAACAATACAAAAGTTTAAGATGCTAACTTTCAAGAAAAATGAAGTTGCTAAAAAGCAAAATTCACTATTGAGGGGGTGGGCAGAGAAATATAAACACAAAGCAGGTTGTTCAAATGCTAATCATCCTCTATTCACAGAAACATGCATGAAAAATACTTTAAATTAGAACTTGGTTAGAAATAGGAAATATATATATAATCTCATCATATACAACGAGATACAAATTCTATCATGATAAATCCCTTAACATGTTTACCGCCTCAGTTTGGTGTTCAGCACATTGATCCTTTACAGAGTCCTATTCATAGGAATTGAAGAGCTCTTCTATATTCATGTTCTTCTTGGTTCTTTCCTTTTGTTTGTGGGTGCGTCATATAAGGATAAAAGATGAAAGGATGGAATTCTCTCATTTCCATTGCAATAGAAAGTTACAATATACACAAATGTTGGGTATCTTTAACCATGATTTTAGGACCCAAATCTGGTACCTAAAAATCAGAATAGGATCTGTCTAGGATTTACCAAATTACATATAATAAATAGCTATTGAATATAAGGAACCAAGAGGCATATACTAAAATATGTGTATTTAATAGAGACTATTATATAATTGAATGAAAAGGAATTACAAAAAGATATATATGATGTGGAACTTCGTACCTCACACTAAATTACTCTATTTTTAATACTCTCCCTTAAGCCGAAGCATATAAATCATATGCACCAAGCTTGGTGCATATAAATTGTAAAAAATAAATCCGCTTTTACTGAATTTTTTCTTTAATATGAATTTGAATTTTGAATTTACTTCTATAGATAGGATAGTGCTTATGACTCATTGTTGAGTCATTCTTATTCATTTTTTTCTACTCATTTACACTTGTATAAATACTCTCTATCAGTGTAAATCAAATGCATCAATTTAGAAAACCCTTTTTTATATTTCAATATGATATCAATAGCTAAGTTATGTTCCATCCATAAAAAACCCTAGTTCTGTCCTAGCCAAACACGCACTATTCTTACCGGAAACACTGTTCGTGCACTATTCACGTGTCTGCCAAAACACTGTTCACGTCAGACACATTGTTCAGGCCGGAGACACTATTCATCGAATCTCATACAATTTGTTTTACCGTACTCAAGCCATTTAGAAATCCCCTTCAACATAACAACCCATTTGCGAAGGCCTAATCAAACACTGAGCAGAACCTAGCCCGTCATCACTATCAAACTCCGTCGGAAAAAAATTTCTGCGACTTTTCTGGGTAAACTTTGTCTTCTCTCATGGCTTCACCCGTCTCTTTCGTTGCGCCCAACACGCCATCATCTGAAAAAGTTTGGCATTGCAAATCACCAGTTCCGTGGCCCAACAAGGTACTGCCTTTCATGTCCATAATAACACTCGTTGGATTCTTGATTCTAGTGCATCCTATCACATGACAGGTAATCCAACATTATTTTGCTCTTACACTCCATGTTATGAGACCTCTTGAGTAAAACTAGATATGGAAGTTTTTCACGAATCGCAGGAAAAGGGTCGGTTAAACTTTCTTGAGGATATTACGTTGACATCTGTTCTATATGTGCCGACTTTGGCGAGTAACCTCATTTCTATTAGTAAATTTACATTTGAGCTTGATTGCGTTATAACGTTCTCAATTCATGGGTGTGTCTTTCAAGAACAGGGCTCGGAGCGGATAATTGGCAGTGCTAGAGAAGACAGAGGAATTTACTACTTTGAGCAGCTAACTCTTGTTAGTTAAGACTCAAGCTGCCTTCGTGGAAAGCTGCCTCTGTGGTTTCATTTCTAATTCTAGTACTGACGCAATGTTGTGGCACCGTAGATTAGGCACCCTAATTTTCATTATCTTCAAAAGTTGTTACCAGATCTTCTTTATACTAGTAATGACAGTTCTTTCTCTTGTGATATTTGTCCACTTGCAAAACACTCTCGAGTCACATATCCTCCCATGACTTATAAAGAATCTTCCCCTTTCTCCCTTATCAAGTGCTCGGTGGTTTATCACCTTCATTGATGATCACACCAAGGTTTGTTGGGTATCTGAAAGAAAAATCAGAAAGTGCACTAGTCTTCCATAGTTTTTATGGCATGATACAAACTCAATTCTCTACCTCCGACAAAATCCTTCGTACTGACAATAGTAAAGAATACTTTAATTCAGTCCTTGGAGATTATCTCTACGCCATGGCATTATTCATCAAAGTTCATGTCCTAACACTCCTCAACAAAATGGTATAGCTGAAAGAAAAAATAGTCACCTTCTTGAAGTTACTTGTGCCCTTATGTTCACTATGAATGTTCCCAAATACTTATGGAGGGAAGCCGTCCTTACGGCCTCTTACCTAATCAACCAAATGCCTTCCCCTGTTCTCAAATTTAAGTTTCCCTTATCATGTCTTCTCCACACCTTTCCTTCCATTTGATCCATCTCTTATCTTCCTCCTAAAGTTTTTGGTTGTTTCGTGTTTGTCCACATCCTTCCTCATCACAGGTCCAAACTTGACCCAAAGTCTCACAAGTGTGTCTTCGTTGGATATTCTCTTACTCAAAAAGGGTACAAATGTTATTCCCCGTCTTTGCGTAAAGTCTTTGTCTCTATGGATGTTTCCTTCTCTGAAACATAATCCTACTTTACCTAGTCTTCTCTTCAGGGGGAGCCTCTAAGTGAGATTGAAGATAAGTTTGACCCTCCTACTGAACCCACAGTGTTACCTCTTCCACAGTCCCCACATCCAGAAACAGGGGGAGATGTTGAGTTGCAGCAACCATTGCTAATCTATAGCAAGAGGGTGCCTCCTCAAAGTGTAAACAATCCAAAACCTCTACACTGCCAGGAATCCACTTCAGAGTCCAGTTCCAGCAGTCCAAAATGTCCACACACTGATGACCTGCATCTTTCGATTGCTTTATGGAAAGGTACTAGATCTTGCACTGCCCATCTTATTTCTCAACATATCTCCTATGATAATTGTCTCCAGGTTTCCGTGCATTCAACACAGTGTTGGATAGCACAAGAATACCATGCAACATTCATAAGGCTTTTGAGGATCCCAAATAGAGGAATGTTGTACTTGAAGAAATAGATGCCCTAAAAAAATGGAACTTGGGAAACAATGGAATTACCAAGAGAAAAACAAACAGTGGGATGCAAATAGGTATTTAATGTTAAATTTAATGCTGATGGCAGTATCAACAACAACAAGGCAAGATTGGTAGTAAAAGGATTCACTGATAGACTATCAAGAGACCTTTGCCCCAGTAGCCAAGCTCAACATTATCCGAGTTCTTCTATCCTTGGCAGCTACTCTTGATTGGCCCCCACCATAGTTGAATGTGAAAAATGCATTGTTGAATGGTGACCTACATGAGGAAGTGTACATGGATCCTGCACCCGGTTTTGAGAAAGGAGTTGGCCAAGTGGTAACATGAAAAAGTCTCTCTATGGGCTCAAACAATCTCCTAGATAATGGTTTGAAAAGTTCACTCAAGCAGTCAAGGGGAAGGGATTCCTACAGGCACAAACTAATCATACCCTTTTCCACAATCACTCAAAAGATGGTAAGGTTGCTATTCTTATAATTTATGTGGATGACATAATTATTACAGGTGACGATCATGAAGAGCTAGATTCCTTAAAAAAAATATCTAGCAAATTAATTCGAATTGAAAGACCTTGGAGCCCTCAAATACTTTCTTTTCATGAAAGTGGCACGAAGTAAGATTGGGATCACTATCTCCCAGAAAAAATACATCCTAGACCTGCTTCAAGAAACAAGTATGTTGGGATGCAAACCAGTTGACACCCTTATGGGACCCAACATTAAGTTAGAGATCGAGATAGGAAAGAAGTGGATAAGGAACAATATCAGAGATTCATTGATAAATTAATCTATTTGTCTCATACCCGACCTCACATTGCTTTCGCCATAAGTATGATCAGCCAATTTATGCACTCACCAAAGGAGAAACATCTTGAGGCAGTCTACAGGGTCTTGAGGAATCTCAAAAATACACCTAGTAGGGGACTCTTCTTTAACAAGCAATACAACAGGATGATTGAAATCCACATTGATGCTGATTAGGCAGGTTCTGCAGTTGATAGAAAATATACTATAGGACATTGCACCTATGTATGGGGCAACCTAGTAAAATGGAGAAGTAAAAAGCAAACTATTGTTGCAAGGAGTAGTGCCGAAGCAGAATTTAGAGGACTCGCCCATGGAGTCTGTGAAGGAATTTGGCTAAGAAGACTTCTTGAAGAATTGAAGATCAACTATTCTTTACCCATAAGGCTGTATTGAGCTAATAAGGCAGCTGTAAGCATTGCTCAGAATCCAGTTCATCATGACAGAATGAAGCATGTTGAAGTCGATCGTCACTTCATTAAAGAAAAATTAGATGATGGAAGTGTGTGCATGACATACATCCCCACCAAAGAACATATCTTCACTAAAAGTCTGCATAGACCAGCATTTGAAGATCTGATTGGCAAGTTGGGAATGATCAATATCTATCTCCCAACTTGAGGAGTGTAAAAAATCTTTCCGCTCTTATTTCCTATTAATTAGTGATTGATTTTTACCTTTAATAGGAATTTGAATTTTGAATTTTCTTCTATAGATAGGATAAAGCTGATGACTCATTGCTAAGTCATTCTTATTCATTTTTTTTTTCTCATTTACTCCTGTATAAATACTCTTTATCATTGTAAATCAAATGTATCAATTTAGAAAACCTTTTATTTTCAATATAAATCATATGCAACTAATCTATTCGAGGACCACTCAAAGTCTTAAAGAGTCACTTGATTGTTTGAGTTAACTCTCGAGAAAGCCTTTTCTCTAACGAAATGACAATCTATCTCAATGTGCACGGCTTTTTCATGAAACATTGGATTGAAAGCAATATGCAAAGCAACTTGATTATCGCAAATGAGAGTTGTTGGTCCAATGTCTCCAAACTTGAGCTCCTTGAGCAGTTGTTTTAGCCAGATGAGTTTACAAGTAGCTTTGATGTAAGATAAATACATAGGGTTTCATAGAAGTATTTGATATCTTCCTTTGTTGACCGGAGTACCTTTTTGCTTTAGACTTACTCCAAGTTGAATCCACGAGTGAAAAGGGGGGAGAATTGTGGTTAACTTCTATTGCAAGAAACTTTAAATTTCAAAACCCTTTTTCAAGAAACTTCACCAAAACATGATAGAAAAGAAATTGAATCTTTTTCAACCCAAAAACAAAATCAATGTAATCCAAAAAAAATCACATACAGAGATATAACAGCAAAAACTAAAAAGGATAGGGAAAAGAAGAGACGACACCAAGATTTATCCTAGTTCACTCTCAAACCACTAGAGAGAAACATTCAAACCGAGGTCGATCATCCACTAAACTCAAAACTTCCAACCGGTGTCTGAGAAACCGATGTACAATGGAATTTCATAAGAATATTAATCAAACCTTTAATCAATCTCAACCTATACATCTGTTGAGATATATAAAATCATTAATGTAGCCTCACCCAACAACTTAAGCTTTTGGGTTGAATTGGTTTTTTACATGGTATCAGAGCCTCGGAGTACCGGGTTCGATCCTCACCACCCCCCACTTTCTTTCTAGTAGAATTTCTTTCTTCGCACAGATAGGTGGGCCTGTGCATTGTCCACCCTTCAAGCCCTGTAGGCTTTCGTGTGAGGGGGCGTGTTGAGATATATAAAAGCCATTAATGTAGCCTCATTCAACAGCTTAAACTTTTGGGTTGAATTGGTTCTTTACATGGTATCAGAGCCTTGGTGTACCGGGTTCGATCCTCGCCGCCCCCTACTTTCTTTCTAGTGAAATTTCTTCCTTCGCACGGGTAGGTGGGCCTGTGCATTGTCCACCCTTCAAGCCCAGTGGACTCTCGTGTGAGGGGGCGTGTTGAGATATGATGAGACCTTAGGATGCACCACCCCAAAAGCTAGCTCAAAGGGTGGGAGTGCCCAAGGCCTTATAAACTCCACATTAGTTGCCCATACAACCAATGTGAGACTCCAAGTCCCATACCTTGCAAATAGAACCCCAACATTCCACCACGCTTCCCTAGTGCGTGCCTCCACGCACAACTCCACGTGATAGATGCTCTGATACCATTTGATGAGACCTTGGAATGCACCACCCCAAAAGCTAGCTCAAAGGGTAGGAGTGCCCAAGGCCTTATAAACCCCACATTAGTTGCCCATACAACCATACCTTGCAAATGGAACCCCAACATTCCACCACGCTTCCCTAATTTGATGAGACCTTGAGGTGCACCACCCCAAAAGTTAGCTCAAAGGGTGGGAGTGTCCAAGGCCTTATAAACCCCACATTAGTTGCCCATACAACCAATGTGGAACTCCAAGTCCCATACCTTGCAAATGGAACCCCAACAAGATATATAAAATCATTAATGTAGCCTCACCCAACAGTTTAAGCTTTTGGGTTGAATTGGTTCTTTACAACATATATAGGATCACTCCAAACCACCAAATCGAATTCCAGCAGTAAACAAATGTCAAACATATGTAGAGCAGCCTCTCTACGTTCACAATTACAACAGAAATCAAAAGAAACGATGAAGAGAATAAGATTATTGAGTTTTACTCTCAAGACATCCAAATAAGCCTAAATGAGGATTAATCTTTGAATTTTCAATAATATTTTGTTTTTTTCTCTTGATTCTCGATTAGAGACTCTTATTACATGTTTATATAGGAGTCCTATAAGTTGGTATCTCTGCATGGGCCAATAGCTCATTGAAATCGTAGAGAGCAATCTTCCCCAAAGATGCAAACATAGAGTCATCAATATTTCGAGGCGCAATGACGCTCATAAGGTTATGGAAAACCTCATAAGGGGCCGAGTATCACTAGTATAAAGGACTTTAGCTTGCTCCAAGACAGATTTGCAAGTGACGTGACCACAAAAGATCAATTTCAAAGATGAATGAATAGTGGATTTTGTGAGGCTGCTGATTTGGGCATCAATCTTAGTCAACCTAGGGCGCTCAATTGTAGACATAGAATCAGCCTTTGTGAAGAGGTGGTCCGCATAGGCTTGCACCTTAAGCCAAAGTTTAATATTCAAAGTCCATTTGTCATAGTTGCTGCCGTCCAACATGCTAGCGGAGAGAGGGGCACTGACATAGTTGGTGAATGGGCAGCAGATAAGAAGGCTGGAGGATTGGAGGGTGTAGGCACCCTGGGCATTGTGCGGGTTAAGGTGGATTACACCAAATGATAAAACTATGTGTCAATGTTTTAGGAAAATAAATGTGGTCAGATATCTCAATCAGATTCCACAGCGGTTAATTCCATTACTCTTTAAGTTATTTTCCGCCAACTTTTATAACAAATTAGATTAGATAGGCGGACTGCAAGAGATAGCTCATGCGGTCAGCATATATTTTTTTTAATGATAACGATAGAACAAATCACAAACCAGGGTGTTATTCAATTTTTACCGTAAAACAAAGGTACAACTAAAGGTCACATTAATTATAGACTATACTACCTCCAGTTAGACCCAAAGGAGTATTCCCTGACGAAATACCAACCTCGCTGTTGAAAATAAAGAAAAGGATAATAGCAATAAGTGAGGGAACAAAAGTTAGGACATTCGACAGGGTAAAGTTTACGTTTAATTGATGTAATCAAAACAACGAACCAACAAAGTCCACTACTGAAGTAAAGCTGTACTGAAAATTGCAAAAATAAAATAGAATAACACGATTAACTAAACAAAAAGAACTAAACTGGCATGCTCCGTACTTGTAGTTTCTTGGTTAATTGAGGTTCACCCTTGGTATTCATCCTGTTCGGGCACTGTCGGACCCAAAACAGAGATGGCTCTCCTAAGACTATTTTTTCTATTAGTAGGACTTGAACTCGAGACCTCGGGAACACAAACTCCTTACCACTTGTGTCAAGGGTGTTTGGTGAGATCCAAACGGACGTCTCCGTCAAAAAGTGGTCACTGTTCCCGTAAAAACCATCTCAGGGAAACGTAGATAACATGAAAATACACGGCTAAGTGTACGACAAGAAGAAGCACCACGTGATACCACGACAATGCCAAAAATAAACTAAAACGATTATTCTATTCGCTAAAAAGCATCTAAAAGAGGAGAATTCTTAGAACAGATAGGTTTCGGTGCAATTAGGATAACCGTTTTTATATTTTACCTTTATTTTCTCGCAGCTTCTCGGCAACCAAACGGATTCAGGAGATGAAAACACCTCGCCGGTGTAGGCGGAGACTAAAATCCCGGCAACTCGTTCCATGAAAGCGGAATCCACGATACACCGAAGCTGCGAGTAGCGAATCAAGCAAGCAAGGTTGGCGCATGAATGCAGCTCAGAAACGAACTTCGATGAGAGAATCGGTTCCCGCGGGGAAACTGAGAATCGGAATCCATTGATAGATCGGAGAAAACCAGAAAACGAAGCATGTTGAATATGGGATCTGCTTCAGAGGATTCAAATTACGATTGATAGCCTGTAACCGTATGCAGAAGGAGAAAGAGAGAGAGAGAGGAATAGAAGAAATGCGAGAAAGAGGTTTGATGTCACATAGAAAATATCTGGAGCGACCGGGTATTTTTTAATGGGAAAATATATTTATTATGGATATTAGAAAGGATCGCATCATGATATATATTTTTTCTTTTGCATTCCATAGAATTAGTTGAAGAAAGAAAAAAAAAAATATTGCAGAGAAGAAAGAACATATTATTATTTTATTTAAAATGATATAAAAAAAATTAATTAAAAACAAAAATGTTTTATTTAAATAAATAATTGTGGGATTTGCATCGATCCCCTAACTTTAATTATTAGAGCTTTACGTTAAAAAATATTATTAGATCTGAGTTAAACACTTATTAAACAATTGTCAACTAGGGATTTTTTCGTTAATTTTTTATTAATTGATTTATTGGGTTTCTTTTTGTTTTGTTAAACACTTAAGCAGCTTTTTGGCTCTCGAATTCGTACGGAGGGTGCTTCATGTCAGCACGCACGCATGAAATGGTAGAGTTAATTAATCTTTAGTAACAACGTACAAAACAGTCTACAAAAAAAAAATAGTAGATACAACAAATGCATATTAGTTTATTGATTTTTTATACTATTTCTCATTATCAGAAAATTTGTAAATACGAGTATCTCACCATAAATTTTAGTTGAGGTGGTGTAGCATGTCTTATCTTGAACTGAATAGTTTTTTTTCTTTCTTTTTTTTCAATTTTATTAAGAATCCAAACTTGTATTTGCATTTGGTAATAACATTTTTTTTAACAAAATGATGCCAAAAACAACGTTTAAATAAATGGCTTCTTCTGACTTGTCTAAAATCCTATTTATCTATTTTGGTTATCATAAAGATAATTCTGTAAGAAAGGCGAAGAATTTAATAAAGATTAAGTCATATAATTTGAAGCATTGATTTACATCATGATGAACGAAGGTTAATTCTTGTTAACCTAAATCTATATATATATATATATATATATATATATATATATATATATATATATATATATGAAATTGTAAATTCTTAAGATCCTTATTCATATTATTGAATGATTGTTAACATAAAATTATTGAATTTTTTACAAATTTCTCGTGTAATTTATTCTTTCTAAGTGTCATTACTTCTTAAATTAAAACATTTTTTATTATTGTTTTTTCATGCTAATAATGAAAATTATAGTTAGTTAAAAAAATTGGAGAGAAAAGAGTGACCATGAATGCAATGATTTTGTTAATTATTCTCATGGCCTTGTTAATATATATTTTTACGGGTTTACAAAAAAATATATATATATATATTTTTATGGTACAAATTAACAGGTAAAAATTAAATATTTATTATGTTTCATCAAAACAACATATATTTTTTCATAATAAGGTATTACATTTTTTTATTTTTATGAAAGGACATTTTTTTAATTTCAAGATATTAAATACATTTACTTTTAATTTAATAAAAAAAAATTAAATTTCTTAGCATTTACGGTAATAGCACATGGTAATCGAACCCATAATATTTTATCTTTTTCATATCCAATTTTAGTTTTGTTACAATGGCAATACTGTTTGAGTTTAATTTTGTATGTACTGATTAGTTTAAAATATTTTTACATTATCATCAAATAATATAATATGTTATCACATTATTTAATGAATTTCTGTCAGTTTTATTGATAATCTTACATTACATCATTAAATTGTAGTGTGAAACTTTTTTATTCTAATAATTTGTAATAAAATTAAGAGGGAGGTTGTATTACCTATGAGTTTAATATTCCTACCTTTTAGTATCATTTTTTTATTGTTGGATGATATCTAAATCAATGACTTCTAAACACACTGATCCCACTACTTGAAAGATAGAGCAAGAAAATAAAGACAAAAGAAAGAAAGTGATGAGTCTAATGTGTTAAGAAACCATTAATTTATATATCATCTAATACTACTAAAATGATAATGAAATTAAAAAGATTGAATTGATAAGTAATATATCTTAACCTAAAATTAATTATTCTTATCCTGATATAAATTCATTATTCCTGAATTAAAATTAATAATGGCTCATCTTATTAAATAATACTTTCCCCAATCAAATCTGAATAGTCTAACAATATGTCGAACATGATTTGTGTGTAGCATCTAGAACAACCACTTATGAAAATAGGTATTATGTCGTGGCTCTCTACGCAAATGGAATCTTGACACATACCGTACGAGGCCAAACCTCACTTTTTGTTTTTTTATATAGAATCAAAGAGTTTAATTTGCTCTTTAGCTGCCCCAGCGCCATGGGAAGCTTCGGGAGCATCACTGGTAGAAAATTCTAGACGTAATTAATAATTTAAGAATAGAAAAGAAAGATTTAAAGGTACCTACTGTAAACCTGTCACATGGACACTTGTCGACCAAATAGGCTTTTCCGTGTAATATATATTCTTTCCTCACACTATGCAGTTGCAAAAGGCAAAGATATTTTCTCCGGTTACAATTAAAATATTTTGAAAAAGTTATTCCACTTGTTTTATTTTGACCACAATCTTTTATTCTCCTGACTCCTACGTGCGAGAACTCTTTTTTTTTTTGTCTTTTTGATATATTATATCGAGGTAGGATATTTATATTACTAAATCTTTCTACTAGCACTTCACTATTACTCTAATTACCATTGCATTAGAGGAAAAGTTGAATGAAGAGAGAAAAGAAAAACAACTTATAAATTCAATAATTATTAGAGTGGTAGTGAAAAAATTTGATAGTATGAATATCCTATCTCTATTATATTTATCATACTTAAAACGAATTTTAAATTATATCATTTTTTAGTTTAAAATGTAATTATTTTTCTATTTTAAAAATTAACTTGTGTTATATGGTTTTTATTTTAATGTGAGTGAGTTTATTATGGATAGTTTTTGAGTCGATTGTATTCTGATTTTTTTATGCATATAAATTCTGATTTTTTTTTGAATTATTTTGTAAAATAATTAATAAAATATGTGTTTTTTATTTTTATTTTTTTAAAATTAAAAGTTAAAACAAAATAAAAGTAATTTAGATATGTTCTCTAAATTTGATTTAAAAATAATAACATTTTTTTTGAAAAAAATTACAAAACAAATCTTATTAAATAAGTTTTTTATTTTTTTCTTAAAATCAAAAAAATTATTTTTCAAATCAAATTTTAAACAGGCCTTCGTCTCTCTAATTCTTGAGCACATCTTTACGCTATTGTAGTATGTACTCTTTTATTAAAAGTAAAAAAGAGTGATAAATTTGAGAAAAATAACTATAAAATGAAAGGTAAAATAGTAAAAAAAACTTATATTTTTCTTGAATAAATGATGCACCCAGTCTTTATTACTACTGTAGTATTGAAAATATTTCCTTAATTCTTATCCCAAACGACCCACCCTTGGCTTTCATTTTCCATTGCCGACAACGCAGGCCTGCCATAAAATCTCGGCTCCCTCGTATCCTTTCAATCGTTATCTATAAGGAATAGGAATAGGAATAGGAACAGGAACAATAACAAGGGTCAGGGACGCAGCTATGGCCAAACAACGCTTGCAGTTTGGGCGACTCTGACACGCAGATTGTGTATTTGGACACCATGGAAACTGGGGATTTCGCTCTGTTTAGAAATTCATTGGAAAATACACTAATAAAAAATTTATTCAAAACATTAAATTTTTTAATATTAAAAGACTTTTATTCTTAAATTAAAAACTTCGTTACATATCACTTCTTGAAAAAATCTTAATTATCATAATTGAATATCATGTAATATATTTAAGAATTATAATTCAAGAGGAAGGTTATATTTACAATCTTTTTTTTTACAACCTCTTATAACCATATTTTAATATCGTTGATTTCCGTCAATCAACGGTTATTATTTTTAATTTTTAATTTACAATAAATAATAACCGTTGATTGGTGGTAATCAACGATGTTAAAATATGATTGTAAAAAGTTGTAAAAATATAACCTTCCTTATAATTCAATATCAACGAATTTTTATTAAAGAATCTTTTAAAATTTTGATTGAATACACCCGTAAATCTCATTGTCGAAAAGTTTTATATCTCTAATATCAATTTTGAAAATTTTAAAAAAAAATGAAAATTATAAATGAAATCGAATGATATAAACAATTTTGTACATCAAACTCTAATAGGATAAAATCTACCTAGGATCTAGATTTCGCTTGAGCATTCATCTTCAAAGTTGCTTGTACTTTTAAGTCTTCATTTGACGTAATTTTGACTTTCATCCTCAAGCTTGCTTGTAGTTTATTCTCATCTTTTGATGTTTGACTCATCAAAATTTCTTGGTGAAAGTGGTGTTTTGATATTGTCAATGTACTTATTTCTAAGTTAATCGAGTTCACAATCTCAACTTTAGCTTTTATTTTGGACAGAACACGTGTGGGAGAGTGTTGAAGGGCCTAGTTGTTTGCAAATTGTGAGGACTGGGGACAAGGGTCGTTTGTGGCGAATTTATTCATTTTGCTTTCCGATTCTCCACTTTTTCAAAAGCTGGAATCTGTAGTTTTTCTGCCACTTGATCCAGTTGGTTGCATGCTGACTTGATCAAAGCGTTTGAAATGAGTACATAATGGCTTGATTTATTTAATATCTGCAGTTGGAGAGAAGTGCTACACTTATTAGGCCAAAATTAACAGTTGCTGGTTCTAGTGCCTAGCCTTTATGATTGTGCACGTATTCACAAAGTAAACTACATGTGATTACAGAAACTTATATTTTATGTTTGAAACAATTCAGTGATGATAACATTATATCTTTTATGCTTGAAATTTTACAGGTATGTGACAAGCAGAAGGCAGTTCTATTGGCTGGTATAGCAGACATAGTGGATTGGTTGCTACAGGCCTTTTTCCTCCTTTTGATTATGCACACACATGTCACTTTGTGGACCACGTGGAGCTATGATCTCCTTCAGGAAGAGTGTGAAAGAGAACAACCAAGGCAGGAGGTGAGTCTTAATTCTTAAATACTAACTTTATCGCAATAAGGAATTGCCCTCTATTTGCAGTAGTTGTTATAGACATTTTTATTTTTATTTTGTAATGGGGAGGGGCATAGCCCAAAAAAAAAATAGATTACAAAACAGTATTCAAAACTGACATAGCCCTAATCCTATCTTCTTCCAGCATTTCTAGTAAACGCTGAGGGGGAGCTTGATAGATATTAATCATATTACAAGTCCTAGGAGAGTACTTCGCTAGCTAGTGAGTGCAAGAATTACTATCTCTACAAATATGCTTGAAACGTATGGTCCCGTCTTTTGACAACCATTTTCAGATTTGTTTGACTATCCTTGAGTTCTTGGGATCTTTATGTCTGTCTTGTAGTAAATTGATGGCAATAGTAGAATCACTCTCGATCACCAACTTCTTTATCCCTGTACCCCATGACAATTCAAGTCCCTTTAAAATACCCCAAAGTTTAGCATCTAGTGAGTTGCAATATCTAATATTATAGCTAAATCCTCCTCTGAATATGCTATTATGATCTCTCAAAATACCTCCACATGCTGCTTGATTCCTATTACTGGATGAGGCTCCATCTGTATTGAGCTTAAACCATCCCTCTTCTGGAAGCATCCAATTTCGTAAGGTGGGGACAAAAGATGCATTTTGCAAAGTAGCATTCATTCTGGCCTTCTTGATTTGTTCTATAAAATCCGAAATCAGAATGAAACCTCTGGAAGGTCTGCGAAAACCATCTTCATGGATTTGTTGGTTTCGCCATTTCCATAAAAACCAGCATGTAGGAAAAAATATATCTCTCCAATCAGATGCTCTATAAGAAAACCATTTCTTCATCACATTTCTTTCAAACTAGTCTTTTGTTTCCAGCCTATATAGAATTCATGTGGCAATCTCCCTCTAAACCAATCATTCCAAATCTCACAGGCAAACTTACAATCACCCAACACATGGAGAATAGATTCCTCTTGATTGGGACAACTTTGGCAAACATTCGGACCATTGCTCCATTTACTGCGCTACTAGAAAATTCACAATCAGCGAGGGAAAAATTTCCTTGCTAAACAGAAAAATTCCCTTGCAAAAACTGTCTGCAACAAAATTTGTGAGGGAACACGGTCCCTCGCTAAAACCCTCGTCGAAAATAGATTTGCAAGGGAAATTTGTCATATGACAATTCCCTCGCAAATTGCTACAGAAAAGTTTCCTTGCAAAAAAGTAAATTCCCTCGCTAACAACAAACCTATCTACAGTGTTTTTTCATCGCAGATTGCGACAGAAATTGCGAGTATAATTTCCCTCGCAAATTTCCGTAGCAGAATTTGCAAGGGCTGTATTAAATTTTCGTTGCAAAATTTGCAAGGGAACATTTTGATTTTTTCTCGCAATAGGCTACGAATTTTGCAAGTGAATTTTGAAAATTTTGGCCACATATTCTGGAATTAAAATAAAAAAAATAAAAAAAATGTATTAAACTTTTGTTAATTTTCCTGTAAACAACAAGAATTCCAAATGAACATAAATACATAAATTGAGCAACAGAAATCCAAAAAAATACTGGATAAACAATTAAATTAAAATTAAATAGTATATTAATAAAAGTGAACAACAACAACTATCAAATTAACATGGTCTTTTCTCGAACAGGTAGTTTGCCTTGTAGTGATAACCACTTCATTGACTTTATATGCTCTGGCCCTTTCCATTCCCACAATTTCTTCCAGATTGCAGTGTTCTGGGAGTTTGGGAATTGCATTATATTTTTATATGCAACTTTTATCGCTATATTTGTTTAATACTTGCTTCAAGTAATTTCTAAGCATTTTGGATTATTTCAAAGTTCTTGAAAAAAAATCTTCGTTGGCTAAATTCATCCTACAAATGTTGTATGACTATGAAGACAAAATAAATCGAGTTGTTTTTCCTGGACTTCCATCCACACAGTCACACCATTGCATACTTAGCAGTTGGGTTTTTATTTTCTAGCCAAAAAAACAATATTCTCGTGATAGTTTTCCTAGCAAATAAATATTTATAAGTAAAAGCATAATAATCCTTCTTGTCCATCTACTTGTTGTAAGATACAAACGGATTCTCTCGTGTTAAAAAAAAACATATATAACATGGTCATATGAACAATCATCGTCATACAAAGGTAAATCAACGGTTATAATTTTGTAACTACCTATTTTAATATATATTTTTCTGTCTTCCTTTATCACCATTGATATACTTTTGAATGATAATGATTGTCCATATGACCATATCATGTTTATTTTCAAATGAGAGGATCTATACCATTGATATACTTTTGAATGATAATGATTGTCCATATGACCATATCATGTTTATTTTCAAATGAGAGGATCTATATCCTTCTAAAGTTGATTAAGTGCCATGGGCTAGGGGGAACCTATCGCTAGGGACCATCACTAATAGGCTAAGTTTTACCAACTGTAGCAAGTGAGCTCGACACTATATCTCAACCCAAAACCTTAAGACATTAGGTTATAGAGAGAAAGACTCTAGCCAGGAAGTTCGAATGCCGTAATCAAAAGAGTCTAGTCTGTAACTCTGTATCCACTGAGTCCACCCATCATGAAAAGCAGGATCACACTAAAACTTATTATGTTATCCAACTAGTCTCAATCTAATCAGATGTCATAAGCACAAAAACAAAAATGATTGCAATGGGCTTGAATAAATAATTAACTGAATTGGAATATTATTAACCTTAATATTTTGAAATATTAAAATATGTAATCAGGATCACACTAAAGCCTACATTGTTGTCCAACTAGACCAAGTCTAATCAGATTTCATAATCACAAAAACAAAACATGATCACAATGGGCTTGAATTAATAATTAATTGAATTGGAATATCATTAACCTGAATATTTTGAAATACTAAAACATAATTAATTAATAAAGCCATATATTGTGAAAAAAAATTATCAGTCTCTCACTTGAGCCATATTAATTAATTTATGTGGTCACAATTTTGTTTTGAAAACGACTAAATCAAGTTAATAACTTGAAAATCATTTTATGTGGTCACAATTTTGTAAAAGTAATATTTCAATTCCAACATCTCAATCCAATCCAATCCAAAATAATCTTATCATAGGAACATGACGGTCAATATACTGAAAATAATGTAACATATGATCTTCCACACTCACATATAATAAGTATTACATTTTTATGAATCATGGGCTAGTAGTGTAGTAAAAATTAGTACCAAAATGTGATTAACGTATATAACATACTAATTTTTTTTTATAATCTATAACATACTAATTATTATCGATCCTCAATGTAATTTATCAACAACATGAAACTGCATTACTACAATTTCTAAAAAACATGAAATTGCTACTTTCAATCTAATTTCTTAACAATATGAAACTATATTAATCCAATTTTTGAATGACATGAAATTGCTCAAGTTAAACCAATATGTCATAATATAATATAAGAATTAAAAATTTGTGACATACAGTCATCTTTAAGTTCATAACATGCTTAAAGATACTATTTTATCCATATATTTTTTAATCGACAAGAAAAATAACAATGATGATGATGATGATCAATCATGAAAATTCAAACAAAGATCACAAAATTATCATCAATTTGCATACAAAAATAACCAAAAAAAGTAAACAAAATATAATCCATTATTAAAGGAATCAAAAAAATCTAAAATACTCAAAATCAAGTTTTGAAATATAACTTCTATTAGTTAAAAAATCAAAAGAATCTAAAATACACAAAAACAAGCCTCTGAGTATAAGAGTGAGTTAAGTTATTATTATTATTATTATTTTCATTTCTCTATATGTAGGCTAAGACACCAGAATTTAAATTACCAAAACAGCTCAAATTTTGCACAAGTAAAATAAATGGAGGGCGCATTCAATCTTTATTTGTCCATTAGTTGTCACACTCTAGATGGATCAACTGGGTAGCTCGCAAGGCTCATAAAAGGTCACAGTTACAAATCCTTGTCTCAGCAACATTGTTTTTTAGCAAAAAATAACTGGGGAAAACGACAAGTTTATATTCTTTAACTTCCAATAATCTCTTCCAAGCCCAAAAGTGTTCACTCTTTTGACCATTAATTAGATTCCGTAAATTATATTATTCTATACCACACACTCAAAATCATTAGCAAAAGAAAAGTAGGTAACAAAAAATGGCCTCACAAAACCTTTGGTACTGAAGTTTCGTTCCATGAAGCTATCTCGAAGTCATGGATAAAAGTCCATCTCCTAGAAGAACAGCACCCGGAGGCTTGCTTTCGTGTTGGGGGTGTTTCAAATTGAATTTTCCATGGACAAAGCGAACCAACACTTACAAACCCATTGATGGTTTTGGATATGACCCTTTAAGCTATGCTCAGAACTTCGATGAGGGTTGGGTGAACAACGCCGAAGAATTTTCACGCCGTGGATTCTCTGCTAGATATGCAGCCCCTTCATCTTCAAATTCAATTAAATCGCTCAAGTAGCAATAAGGTTGAAGCTTTGAAGGTAAGCTAATATATATATATATATATATATATATATATATCTGTATACAAATTATTAATGGTTCATGCAGCGAATACGGAGTACAGAGAACACTGATCTGCTCCAGTGTATAAGCAATTTGTACCCAAAACAAAGAGAGATTGGTTATTCATTGGAATAACTGGAAACTTTTTGTTGTGAACTTAATATTCGTTTAGTATTTGCAATGGTTACTTAGTATTTAATGAAGCACTTAATTCTCAAGTTTAATGCTCTGTGACAGTTGGCATTTTCCTATTTCCAAGTTTTCTTAGACTGTTTGGAAAATAAAAAATTACTTGTAGAAAAGTACAACAATGTAACGTACTGATTTTCATCATTGAACGTTTGTGATACAGCATAACGAAGCAACTCCAGTATTGATGTTGCTTTTTTTTTTTTTTTTTGGATACAGTATTGATGTTGCTTGAATCAATTTCTTTAATTTTCTACTTGGTTATGCATAGAATAATGGGGAGTGGTGAGCAAAATGAGTTTACATTGAAACGTGTATAGTTTGTTTAAGATTTTAATTAATCCTAGAAATTAATTTTGTGATGAGTATAATCAATTTCTTAAACAAGTTACACACGTTTATGTGTAAACTCGAGTCTGAAATTTATAAAATTAAGAAAGAACCGTGGGTCGTAAATGGTAAGGGTATTCTTTACGACAAAGTCAAGGTTTAGAGTTTAAGAAGCACCGTTTTGCAAAATACAAGAATAAAGTTGACTACAAACTCACCCTTACCCTCATAAAGTTAGGGGATTTGCCCCAAAGATTAACAAATTACAATAAAACATATTTGCATTTACATTTAAAAGTAATTTTATTTATGTACCAAAAAAAAGCAATTTTATTTTCAAATACTAATTTTTTTAGGGATATGATCAATTTAAATCGGTGTAAGAATAAAAAGTTTTATTTCAAATCTTAACCGTTGATTTATATAAATATGACAATTATGATTTATCAGGCTATATTAATTAATTATTAATTTTCAATAAATCATAAACGTTAGATACACGCAAATCAACGATTAAGATTTGATATAAGACTTATTACTTTTATACTAATATAAATTGATCTTGTCCCTATTTTTTAACAGTAGTAATTTCAAAATTGTTTTTTATTAATTATTTCTACAAAAATCTAAAATAAATGAACCCAAGGGTTAGCTAACTATGGTTTCTTCACTACATCGAAAATTGTGAATATATCACGTTCATTAAACTCTCATTTGAGTTTCCAAAATGTAAGATAATATTTCTTTTACTTTTACGAACATAATTGTCTCACATTTTCCAAATGATTTCAATCCATTTCAATTTAAAATTTAAATTACATTAATATTAATGTCGTTTTAAGCAATTAGTTTTCAAAAGTGATTCTATTTTAAATTAATCAAACAGTTAATTTGCAGAAGTGTTATTCCACAATAGTCAAAGTGCCCAAACAACCTAATCCAACAAATACGTGCAAAAGTATACTTCCACATTTTCCCTCGCTCGTCATTTTACCATAAAATCTACTGGCAAGTCAAAAACTTAATGGGATTTACACTTCTCCCGTAGTTAATAAGTATATTATTATTTTATTTAACCATAGTTAACTATGATTAAATAAAATAATAATATACTTATTAGTAGTAGGAGAAGAAAATCCGTTCGTGTTTATACTTCGATATTGCTTCTATTCTTAAAAAAAAAACCAATGGTCTGGGCTCCGGGAGCAAAAAAGGAAAGCTCTTGCTGAGGATAGTACACGATTAAGATGATAAAAATAATAATATTAACAAGGGGAATATTAATCTTATGTTACATGAGAGTATTATCTCATGCTATAGAGAGAGTTTAAGTGGGGTCCACCATTAAAAAGTAAAAAAGAAAAAGAAAAAAGAAGGGGTGCGATTTTCGATGTGAGAGAAAATGAGATAACTACCTCATGTAAAATGAGAGTAGTATTTCCCTATTAACAAAGACAGAAAAAAGAGACCATGCAAGATGCCATAACTAGTAAAGATTAAAGAATATACTCAAGTTGACAAAAAGCAATCCAACTTCGGTAGGTTTGTTTGAGTTGAGTTTTTTTTTTTTTTTCTCTCTCTCTATTTTTTGACAAATTCCAAATGTCGTATTTATTTTAAAAATTTATTAACCTAATAACGTCATGGACATTGTATTGGGTAGTTGAAAAATTTAGACGGAGATCAAACAAAAAATTTATTGATTTAAATCATGTGAGATAGTCCTAACCATTAATAAATAAATCAATGGTAATGATTTGATAACTTTTTATCTTAATTTTTTTTTCTCTCATCCGTTATCAGTACTTATTTACTCTTTTATAATTACATTTTTTTTTTCACAATAACATGATCATGTTATATAAGATATGAGAGGATTCACTCAAAAAATATAATTTTTTTTTTTTTCACAAAATTGGTCAAATTTTTCTGGTATAAAATCAGCCACTCTTTTTCTAATTAGTTACTGGTTTAAAGCAGCCGATTTTTATTCGGTTCAATCCAGCTAATTTCTTAAATTTTATCCAGTTCATCAAGTCTTGATCACGTTTAACCCATAAACAATAGAGGACTAATATGCAGCCCGGCCAGAAGCCCAAGTCACAGTTTCGGACTGAACCAGACTATCCAAGATTTACAATTATGCTGGAGAGAATTATTTAGGTAGATCCGGTCCACCGTGGAAACTCCATCTAACAGTTAGATGCGTATAAGAACATTCTCTATTTCTCAACATATAAGAAATTACATTTTCTCACATAGTACTTTTACATGCCGAGTAAAAAAAAATTGTTTCCAGAAATCATAATTTTTGAGAATATGCAGGGAAATTAAATTTTTCGAGAATATTACCAAAAAGTTATTTGGTAGACCAAAAATATTGGCTCAAGTTTCTTAATTCGTTTGATTAGTTGTCAAATATTATTGCAAATGTGAGGTGATTTTACAAAAATTATTTTATCCATCATTTTCATTCAAAACTTGTCCAATTTAAAATTAAAATAAACTTTTGTATTTCTTCAATTCTATGTCCAAGAATACATGTAATCTGAGAAGAAAAAACAAATGGTGAGAAATAGGAAGAACAAGAAATACAACAACAATCCAGATAACTTTGAGGAGATCCTCGACACCGCTAAAGATGAAGGCACCACCCTCCTCCAAATTGAAGAGCTTCACAACTCCATCCTTAGCTAAGAGCACGCAATGCCTCGATCTAACACCCAACTCCACAAACTTATCACTCAAATTGACCTAACGCCTAACCGCAAACATTACAACCTTCTTTCCCTTGCTCAATTCCGACACAGTGGTCATCTATGAAAATTTCTTTTATACATCAGATGTACCCAAGTGGGTACATCTTTTTACTAAACAGAGAAAGTTTTTTCCCATTTAATCCATATCTTTTTAAGTATTTTTCATCAAATTCCAAATAATTTCTTTTTTTGACAGATGTATGGTGCATTGGATGCACAAAAAAGATGTCGTTTGCACCTCACCAACAGCAATGGCGGGCCTAGAAAATTGTATTTATGTCTGCACATTTAGTGACGAGGGTGCTGCCCCCAATTTTTTTTTTAAAAAACTCTCACCATACACAAAATCCATGAAAAGATATATGGTAAATAGCCTTATCTTGCATTTGCAAAAAGTTAAATATAATAATTAAAAATGTGACTTTTGGGTACATGACCACAACACCAACCATTAAGACAAGAGAAAGTATCAATTTAGTAAATCTAAACTAATATAAGCACAGTGACACAAATATAAGCACAACAATATTAATTTCAAGAATGTAGTATAACATATCTATTATTCAAACATACAGGTCATAAATAATTGGGAGACCGAACGCATTTGGTTGCTTATAAGTTGGCAACTCCAGAGGCAAAATAAATCAATTTTTTAATAGAAAAAATAATTACTTTTGCAAGTTAGTGTCTACACTTGCTCACGTGGGCAATAGTGCAGGTCCGCCATTGACCGACGGAGTCCAAGTAGGAGAATGTGGATTTCGAAAGCTTGTCGCCGATTGCAATTAAGGAGAGATGATAGAGGAGGAGGATGAAACTTTTTGTCTGAAGCTCATCTACTCCTCGAGGTATTTTTGTCTCAAAAATAGAAAATATTCTAATGAAAATCTAAAAATACCATCCAACAAGTGGTATTTTAAGTTGACATTTTCTTTCACAAAAATTAATTTGGGAAATCTGATTTTTTTCAGAAATTTTTTTACAATTCTTGTAGCAAATGTGGGTAAATAGAATTTTCAATATCAGTTTTCTAGTAATCTTACCCCCAAGTTATAACAGATGATATAATTTTAGGAATTTCTGCAATGCTCCACTCTGGCAGAGAAGGTAGTTAAAATCGAAATTTTACGTAAAATCAAAAGGGGATAAAAAAGCATAAAACGTAAAATTATAATATAAAAAAATTATAAAAAAGTAAAATTATAATGATAAATCAAGATTTTAACTATCATGATAGTAGTCTACAAAAATTCAAAAAAAAAAAATATTACCAAAGATGTCGTGTGAGGTACCCGTTGGCCGTTTCGATGGTACTTGCGCCAACCAAGGCCCTAGTGGCTAGTGTCCCGCTTTTCGATATGCAGGAGGACCCCACATTTTACAAAAATACAAATCAAAATCATCACCAACATGCTCACCCACTCACCCTCGCTCTCAGTCTCACTCTCACCAACCCTCTACCACCAACACATATATACCCATACGAGTCTTCGAAGTTCGAACCTAACCACCACAACACCATTCCCTGTTGCGAGAGACAAAATAAGCATCGCAATGGCCATGGCTCTTCGCAGACTTTCCTCAACCATCAACAAACCAAGCTCATCTTTCACCAACGCCGCTTCTATTTATCGCATGGTAATATATCATTTCTCAAAACCTGCTCAGTATTTCCTCTTTTCGTTAAATCTATATTCTCTTGCGCTGAGTTTTTTGTTTGCAGTCCTCTTCGCTCTCCGCTCAAGAAAAAGAAAAGTCTCGCGCTGAAGTAAGCCACTCCAGATTCTGCTTCTCTTCATTTTCCAATTGAAATCTGAGTTATTCCGTTAATTGCATCATAGCTTTTATATGTTTTTCGTTAGCATCTATTTTGATGAATTTTCCACCCTCCTAAAAAACGCAGTGGATAAAGCAGCTCAACGATCCTCTCGAGATCGTGGATCCTGAGATCACAGACATAATCGAACTCGAAAAAGCTCGTCAATGGAAGGTCGATGGAAGTTTGGTTCTAAATTGTTATTTTATTTTATTGAAGAATCAAACGAAGACTAACGTGTTCAGTTTTTCCGTATAGTTGGTTTTTATGGACGTTTCTATATGGATGTGTAGGGGCTTGAACTTATTCCTTCAGAAAATTTCACGTCGCTGTCAGTGATGCAAGCCGTTGGATCGGTGATGACAAATAAATATAGTGAAGGGTATCCTGGTGCTAGATACTATGGAGGAAATGAGTATGTGGATCTACTTATGAATGTTTTGTTTCAAATTAAAATTTTTAGAATGGATTGGTATATTGATTTTGTGCATACATCTATATTCCGTTCAGGTACATTGACATGGCTGAGACCTTATGTCAGAAGCGTGCACTAGAAGCTTTTCGGTTGGATCCAGCAAAATGGGGAGGTACGTAAGCGCAAAGACATTTAAGTTGCAATTTGAGTTTTCTTATTCTGGAAAAGAGTGGTCTTCTGTGCGTAAAGGCGTCATGCCAAAGAATTTGAGAAAGTTATAATTTGTATTTGTTCAGTTGTTACTTTTTTGTTGCAAAGTGCAAAGCATTGCCAATATACTATAGGAGATATAATATAAGTGCTTTTATCTTGCTCTGATTATTCATCACGGATTCAAGGTACCTGATTCCGGGCATTTACAAGTATATTTGATTCAGTCACAAAGTGTATTTTTACTGTGTTCAAATGAACATTTCAAGTGATTTTGGTTTCTTTTGTGGTAAAACAGCCCTTTATGATTTTAGTAAAATATCCATTGATGTTTTATTCCTTGTAACAGAATTGATTCATACATATATGTGTGCATCTACACATGTGCGCGTGTTGACTTCATTTCTACCTTGTTGATTTCTGGTTTTAAATTCTCAATGTTGTTTATTGGTAAAATTAAAAAAATACGATCCCACATTTATTGGGTTCTGTGCTTTAGTTTCTGGTCAACAGGAAGTAATTATCCTGCTACTAATAGCATAAGCTACAAACCGAATTTGGTTGCTGAATGCATGTATGATAAAGGGAAGCCAGTTGCAAAACGCTCCTGCTATGCGCTAGGTGGAGTGGAGGGTTAGATCCATGGCGTGGGTCTATATAGGTAGCCTTAGTGTGCATTTGCGTGAGGCTGATTACATGAATCAAACCTATGATAGAATAAAAATATAGTACGCCTTACTGTGCATTTTCTCTATTATTTTACTCCGCAAGTTGGTTGAACAAAATTTTGATCATATGCTTTCTTTGGAGGGTCTTACATACTCTACTTTTGACAGTCAACGTGCAGTCATTATCTGGATCCCCTTCTAACTTCCAAGTTTACACTGCTTTATTGAAACCTCATGAGAGAATTATGGCACTCGATCTTCCCCATGGTGGGCATCTATCACATGGCTATCAGGTTAAGTTCTGCTTCAGATTATCAGTTGTGATCATTATTGCACTTGCTGCTATGAGTTGAAAATTATAGCAAGTCTGCAGTAAGACATGATGAATGAATGTTGTAGCAATAGCTCGTATGATGTTTTGTTTGGCCTAATAGGTGTTCAAGTGATCAATATATGGCTTTTGTTTTTGTTTTCTTTTTTTTGGATAGGAGAAGAATTTATTTGGAAAGAAAAAATTTAAATCAGGAATGCTTCTATTGTTACAAGAAACTATTTATTAAAGAAAGAAAAGAAAAGAAAAAAGATCAAAAGAGCCACCTGATCCCTTCGCATGTCACACCTCAGAACACCCTTAAGAAACCCATGAACATAAACTCACAAGGAAGCCAAGAAAAACATGCCTTTCCCATAAAAGGTGAGGGGCGAAGAAATTTATGGATGGAAATTTTGAAATCATAATCCAGCCACATAGACTTTGTGATTGAAATTATTTCTCACTAAACTTCTCTTAGTTAGATTAATACAAAGACCAGAAGCAATCTAAGAGAATTTCATTAGAGCCAAAACATTTCTAAAAATATCTGCATCTTATGAAATTGAAAGAACAGTATTATCTGTAAACTGCAAATGAGATACCTCCTTGCTCTTCAATCTCACCAAAAGTCCCCTAATCTAACCTTGCTCACAATCTTCCATTAGCATTTCCCTCTACTATCTCTTTTAGTGATTGAATGCCTGTATTAAATTTGGGCTGTATAAATAATTTTATAGCCTTAGTTGGATTAGACACAGGCAGAAATTTATTGTCTGGTTCAACTTCAAAGTGTTCCTTCATTATTTTGTGGCTCTATATTCACATTTTATTTTTCTGTTGAATCATTGATTTATAAATTTTGTATTCCCTAGTTATTGCTGAAAGCTGACCTGTGTCAGTTTAGGATTGTCTGGAGGAAGTAGCAACTGTTATATGCTACATGATGTCATTCTTGAAACTTTTATGCAACACATGTATTTGTTTTAGCTTGGGATGATTCTGATGTTCGCTTATTGAAATTATGATAGCAATGTGACATGTTCTTTGTGTATAAGTTTTCAATTATATGTTTGTGTCATGCAGACTGACACCAAGAAGATATCAGCTGTATCTATATTCTTTGAAACAATGCCGTACAGATTGAATGAGAGCACTGGTTATATTGATTATGACCAGGTAGGCAGGTACCATTGTATTTCTATGTTGTGGATATTTCCTTTCAATCAAAGAGAATCTTCTAAGCAGTCAGCACTGTTTCTATTTCAGTTGCTGTCACTGTTATCTTTGCCAACGAGTTAAAGTATTTTCACATTTGATGTTTAATTATAGAATGTTTCTGCAGAAATTATGGTATAATTAGCCTATAAAATATTTTAGCGATTATGAATCTTAGACGTATGGATGTTGATTGGTCCCCTCCCATAACTAGGGTATGCAGTGGGGGAAAAAGGAATAGTGGCAGAGGATTGGGGGACCCGTGTGGGTATAAGGGAAAGGTGTGCAATTGGCATGTTTTGGGTTTGTTTTGTAACAGCCTGCTTATATGGCAGGTGGGAACAGGCAGAATCGGGTAGTGGGAATGGATTAAGAAGAGAGAGTGGTATCAAGAACTTGAGTAACGGTTTTGGGGCTCTTTGGGCAGGGAGGTGGGCAGATCCTCAAAAGTTCTGCAGGTGTTTCTATCTTATTTTTTCGTTTTTTCAGTGTAATCAAAAGGGGTTTTACCTATTGTAAGAGGGGGACTCCATTTTTCTTTCTCATTAATACACGTTCCTATCAGATATCCAATTTTAGTCATTTGACTAATTGCTTTTGATGAGTTTTCTGTGTTAAATGTTAATCGTTATTTCATTAGATGAAAAAAAATATCCAATGTGTTGTGCACATCATTTATTATTTTATGTTCTAATGCCAGTACATATTTGTTCAGATTTTTCAAAATTTAATAATTTCGGGCCCAGGTTCAAAGTATTTTATCCTCTTATTAGCTGATTGCCACAGAATTCATCATTCTAATATCTATTCTTGATTATAACATGAAGTTTTCCTTGTAAATGAAAAAATAAAATAAAACCTGAACATGGTCAGGGGTTAGATTTACAAAGGTTATGCTGTTTCATGCATACTGAGGGCTTGGACTTGTCTATAATGGCTTGACTTATTTAATATCTACAGTTGGAGAAAAGTGCTACACTTTTTAGGCCAAAGTTAATAGTTGCTGGTGCTAGTGCTTATGCTCGCCTTTATGATTATGCACGTATTCGCAAGGTAAACTATATATGATTACTGAGACGTAGAAATTGGATGTTTAGAACAATTCAGTGACGATGATATTGTATCTTTTATGCTTGAATTCTTATAGGTATGTGATAAGCAGAAAGCAGTTCTGTTGGCTGATATGGCACACATCAGTGGATTGGTTGCTGCAGGTGTTATTCCTTCTCCTTTTGATTATGCAGATGTTGTAACAACCACAACACATAAGTCACTTCGTGGACCACGTGGGGCTATGATCTTCTTCAGGAAGGGTGTGAAAGAGATAAATAAACAAGGGAAGGAAGTGAGTTTTAAATTCTAAATTTAATGCTATAAGGAAAAAAAGGAGTTAATAAATAGGGTAGAATACATTCCTCCAGTGAAGTATAGCTTTTTCTCAACTTACTTCCTTGAAGTATTTTTGTTATTACTTAACCCTCATGTAATTTATTCTTAGTACTTATTTGGATTCTCTTTTTTTGTAGCTTCTCTTCTCCTTATAAGCAGAAGATAGGCAAAATAGGTTTTTACAAAAATCTTATAATAAAAAAAGCTTTTTTTATAATACTTAAATATAAAATAATATGTTGTGTATTGATCTGTGTCAGAGAGTTACAATATATAGAGACTCTAATGGGCTTAAGTGAAAGGCCCAAACCTAATCCTAATACAGTCAGAATACAGTCAGAATATTTACGGATAAGACGGAATCCAATCATATCTAATCATATCATATCTAATATTCTAACACTCCCCCTCAAGCTGGTGCGTATATATCATGAGCACCAAGCTTGTTACAAATGTATTCAACCCGAGGACCTCTAAGAGCTTTAGTGAAAACATCCGCTAGTTGATCAGAGGAGTTGACGAAAGCAGTCTTGATTTCTCCTGACTGAATCTTTTCTCGAATGAAGTGACAATCAATCTCTATATGTTTGGTACTCTCATGAAAGACAGGATTAGAGGATATATGTAGCGCAGCTTGATTATCACAGATGAGTGTCATGGGTTGTTTCTGTTCACAAAGATGAAGCTCCTGAATCAACTGCTTTAACCAGACTAACTCACAGGTAGCATTTGCCATTGCACGATACTCAGCTTCTGCACTAGATCGAGCAACAACAGGTTGTTTCTTGCTCTTCCACGAAATTAAGTTTCCTCCAAAGAAGACACAATAGCCAGAAGTAGAGTGCCTGTCCGAGGGTGATCCTGCCCAATCAGCATCTGAATAACCACAAATTTCTGTATTTCCCTGATCTGAATACAACAAACCTTTTCCCGGTGCTCCTTTGATGTATCGGAGGATCCTCACAGCAGCATCCCAATGTGAATCACAAGGGGAATCAAGAAACTGACTAGCCGTACTAACAGCGAAAGAAATATCTGGCCTAGTCACAGTAAGATAGTTGAGCTTCCCAATTAGCCTCCGATAACGTCCAGGATCAGATAACGGCTCCCCCTGTCCGGGCAATAACTTGACATTAGGATCCATAGGTGTATCAACTGGTTTACTCACCAACATACCAGTTTCTTCTAGGATATCCAAGGCATATTTCCTTTGACAGATAGAAATGTCCTGTCTGGATTGCGCCACCTCAATTCCCAAGAAGTAACGCAGCTTCCCAAGGTCCTTTGTTTGAAATGTACTAAACAAATGCTGTTTTAACTGACGAATTCCGTCTTGATCACTTCCGGTGAGAATGATGTCGTCAACATAGACTAACAAATAGATACACTTATCAGGAGATGTAATCCTATAAAACACAGAATGGTCAACTTTACTGCGGATTAAGCCAAACGCCTGAACAGCAAAACTGAAGCGACTGAACCATGCTCGAGGAGACTGCTTGAGACCATATAAGGATTTCCGAAGACGACACACCTTTCCAGACTCCCCCTGAGCAACAAAACCAGGTGGTTGCTCCATGTAAACTTCTTCTTGTAAATCACCATGAAGAAAGGCATTTTTGATGTCAAGTTGAAGGAGTGGCCAGTGACGAACAGCAGCAAGAGCAAGAAAGAGGCGGACTGACGCCATCTTAGCGACCGGAGAAAATGTATCGCTATAATCAAAGCCAAAGATTTGAGTAAAACCCTTGGCAACTAAACGTGCCTTGAGACGATCAATATGGCCATCAGGTCCAACTTTCACAGTAAAAACCCAGCGACAACCAACTATAGACTTCTCTGGAGGAGCAGAAACAAGGTCCCAAGTGCCATTGGAATGAAGTGCAGTCATATCATCAAGCATTGCTTGGCGCCACCCTGGATGGGAAAGTGCTTCACCTGTGGTCTTAGGAATAGAAATAGAAGAAAGACTAGAAACAAAGGTGAAATGAGGTGAAGAAAGACGGTCATAACTCAAAAAGGTATAAAGAGGATAAGGGTTACGAGTAGTACGTGTACCTTTTCTTTGAGCAATGGGAAGAGTCTCTGATGGAGGATCCGGAGGGGAAGAAGCAACAGCAGTGGGCGATGAGTCAGCAAGAGTCGAGTCGACAGGAGGCACAGTTTTGCGACGCTGATAGGTGAGAAGTGGACGGTCCTCAGGTATAGAAGCAATAGGTTGCTCATCTGGAATAGAAGCACCTGCAGCTGGCAAAGACAAGTCAAGAAAAGGGACAGGAAGTACATGATCAACCTGTGACATCTGAGATGGGATAGAATTAAAGGGTTGTTGATCAAGAAAAGTGACATCAGCGGAAACTAAGTAACGCTTAAGGTCGGGAGAATAACAACGATAACCCTTTTGAAGACGAGAATAACCAAGAAAGATACACTGAAAGGCTTTGGATGTTAACTTATCCTTACCAGGAGTGAGATCATGAACAAAACAAGTACAACCAAAGACATGTGGAGTTAGAGGATAAAGAGGAACATCTGGAAGCAATAGATTATGAGGAATGTCATTGTGGAGCACAGATGAAGGCATGCGATTGATGAGAAAACAAGAGATGAGTACAACATCTGCCCAGAAGTGAAGGGGAACCTGCATATGAATAAGAAGGGTACGGGCAGTTTCAATGAGATGTCTGTTTTTACGTTCAGCCACCCCATTTTGTTGTGGAGTGTAAGGACAAGTAGTTTGATGTAAAGTACCTTGTGTGGCCAAGAAATTAGAAAAATCAATAGAAACATATTCCTTAGCATTATCACTACGTAGAATACGAATAGAAACACCAAATTGAGTATGGATCTCAGTAGAAAACTTTTTATAAATGGAAAATAACTCGGAACGATTTTTCATTAAATAGGTCCAAGTGCAACGGGAAAAATCATCAATAAAGATAACGAAATACCGAAAACCTAAGACAGACAAGGTACGACTTGGACCCCAGATATCTGAATGAACAAGAGAGAAAGGGGCATCAGCTCGTTTATTGACTCGACTGGCAAAAGAGGAGCGTGTATGCTTCCCTTGTTGACATGACACACAATCTAAAGACTGAAGACCGGACAAAAGAGGAACCATTTTCTGCAACTTTGAAAGACTTGGATGACCAAGGCGACTGTGGATAAGTTGTGGAGATTCTGTGAGAGAGCATGCTACTGAAGGACGAGGCACATCCAGATAATAAAGCCCCCGTGACTCACGACCCACTCCAATCATTTTCCCCGTACCCGGATCCTGCACAGAAACAGAATGCTTAGAGAAAGTAATGGTGCAAGTGAGGGAGTGGATCAACTTACTAATAGAAATTAAGTTATAAGGGATGCCAGGAATGTAATAGACAGATGTCAGGGCCAAGGTAGAGGTCGGACGAGCTTGTAATCCCACGAACTGGGGCTTTGGTTCCATCCGCAAGGGTAAAAGACGGTAAATGATCAGAATAAGTAAGAGATGTAAAGAGTTCCTTATTACCACAGAGATGATCGGTAGCACCGGAGTCAAATATCCAAGTGCCAAGTGATGTATAATGAGAAACACAAGCAACGGGATTACCAGTATAAGGCTGAGACTGAGGAGAAGCCTTCCTGAGAGGGGTTTGGAGTGCAGCATAGTCCGAACCTGAACCAAATAATGCATTGTCTGACTGAGCTATATTTGCAACAATAGAAGAAGAGTTAACCTCCGAGAGATCAGGAGATGCTGCTGCCATTTAAAGATAAAATATAAAAGCCGTAAACGAAAGCAAACGATATCCAATCAAGAAGAACCACGCGTCTAAGGTCAGACCCACAGAGAAACAATCACAGATCCAGAAAGGGGAGGAGAAGGCGAGCTTCTCTGTCCAAGACCGGCCGGAAAAAGCCGCCGGAATAGTGCTCACGCGCCGGCAGAAGGTGGCGCGTGAAGCCCACGCGCAGAGAAGACAGGTGGCGCGTGACGGCGCGTGGGAGATGCGTTGCTGACCGGACCACCACAGACCTGGTCGCCGGGAAGAGAAGGTCCTGATCGCGTGAAGTTTGGTCGGAAAAGTCGCCGGAAAAAGTCTCCGGTTGCCTGAACAATGATTCTGACGACGGGCGGTGGTTCCGGTGGCCGTCGGAGGTGCTGACGCGTTTGAAAAAATCACTCAGAGGCTGTTTACAACCCTAGAAGGCTTGCCGGAAGGACGCACGGCAAGAAAGAGGACTCCTAAGCAGTGGGCTTAGGTTTTAAAGCAAAAAACAAGGTTTCTAAGCGGAAGCGAGGGTTCCCAGAACGAAAGAGCTCTGGTACCAACTTAAATATAAAATAATATGTTGTGTATTGATCTGTGTCAGAGAGTTACAATATATAGAGACCCTAATGGGCTTAAGTGAAAGGCCCAAACCTAATCCTAATACAGTCAGAATACAGTCATAATATTTACGGATAAGACGGAATCCAATCATATCTAATCATATCTAATCATATCATATCTAATATTCTAACAATAATGAAGTAAAAAGCTAAAAGCTCCTAGGAGGAGTTTTTTTTTAAAACTTTTATCAACTTTTCTTGAAATGAGGTTTGAGCTTTTAAGCTAAATTTTTTATGTAATCACCAAACAACTTTTATCTTTTTTTTAAGCTCTTCTTTTAGCTTTAGCTTAAAAATAGCTTTTAGCTTAAAAAAAAGATCCAAATAGGCTCTCTTATTCTTATCTCAAAACGTCTCTTTTTCAGTTCAATCAAATGGAAGTTAACCTCCCAACACTTAAAGCCATACTTCAAGTGGGTTAAGTGATTAATAAACTATTTTAGGGGGGATCTAATTGATAAAAGATAAACTTCTTCTTTGAAGTGGTGAGGTCAAATGGTGTGCATGTGCCTGATGTTCCTTTGAATTAACTTAAAGTTACATTTTCACTTAAAATCAACTATGAAGAGGGTTAAGTGATAAAAATAAAACTTTCTTTTTTTGGGGGTGGGGGGAAGTTGAGAAAGGGCTATACTTCATGAATGTAAAATGTATTTTCCCTAAAAATTATAAGTTCTGTATTTGCAATCGTTGTCGACAATGTTCACCAATGTTTCTTGATATACTTGTTTAATACTTATGTTTCTTTGGTTTAACATAAAAAGTTACATTTTCACTTAAAATAAACTATCAAGGGGGTTTAGTGATAAAATTTTTTTTTTTTAATTTTTATTATTTTATTTTTTTGGGGGAGGGGGGATTGAGAAAGGAATATATCTCATATAAGTTCTCTATTAGTTGTAGACAGCGTTCACCAATGTTTCTTGATATACTTTTTTTAATACTTTCTTAAAGCAATTCTCGTTATTTTGGATTTGCTAAGATCCCACATTTGCTAGATTCAAAGCACCCCTTATAATGTCTTGAGCAATCCTCCCCGCTCTTAGCTAGCTTTTGGGTTGAATTAGGCTCTGTCAGTTCTTAATTCTAACAATTTCTAAGTTGGATAACTTGAAAAAGTTCTTAATTGGCTGGATTCCATCTTACAGGTGTTGTATGACTATGAAGACAAAATAAACCAGGCTGTTTTTCCTGGACTTCAAGGTGGTCCTCACAATCACACTATTGCTGGCTTAGCAGTAGCACTGAAGCAGGTTCTTTAATTCACTAGCCAAAGATACAATTCGTTATAGTTTTCGTAGCAAATATGTATTTTTCTATAAAAGCATAATCATCTTTCTTGTGCCTCTTTTGTTGCCGGGCTGATGTAAGTTCAGTTCTTTCTTCATTTCTGTGAATGTAGGCTATGACACCAGAATTCAAGAATTACCAAAAGCAAGTTCTTAGTAACTGCTCGACATTTGCACAGGTAAAATAAATGCCTTTGTATGATGTGCACCAGTGTATTGCAAACTAGTTATTAGGTGTCTCTTCTACTAATGGTTTAGCCTAAATTTTTTGACTGTTAGTGCTGACTCTGCTGTGTTGATTGAACTCCAGAGTTTGTTAGAGAAAGGCTATGAACTTGTATCTGGTGGAACTGAGAACCATTTGGTGTTAGTGAACTTAAGAAACAAGGTAAATGGTGTGATCCTTTCCTCTGAAAATTTCTTGGTCATATTCTTTTCTCAAAAAGAATTCCAGATGGTGCCAAATTGTTTGTACATGTTAATAAACCTGTTCAGAACAACCTTTCTATGCTTTCTGTAAACTTACTTTGAGTACTGAAAATGGAAATCAGCTACTAGTATGGGCAAAATTGACTTCAAAAGATGCCTATTGTGTAAAGCCCACTTGAAGATTTAGGAGGGAACAGAAAATAGTATGACATATTCATACCAATTGTTTGTTCATGCAAGGGAAATTTTATTGAGAGAGTAGAATCACAGGAGGATAAGATTTTCTCTTTAAACAAGAAATAGAAATCTTATAGACATCGATAGACTTAATATGATAGTTATGCTATCTTATTTCTTAGTAATTTGTTAGAAATTGGCATCTAACATTATGGTTATTCTACCAACCCAAACTACTAGAAACGTGTCAAGAATTTAAAAAGCTTTTTCTTCTTGAACCTTCAAACAAATCAAAAACTTCCCAAATCTTTGTAAAATGACAAAGTTATTTTATGGGGTGTTTCCAATGTTGAGATAGGTACTTAAAGTATTTATTTGGTAACCCTAGATTGTAAAATATTTTAACATTTTAATTGGGTTTGATTGATGTGTAATATTTATGTTTGATACCGCCATGGGGAAAGCTCTTTATAATGCTGTGCTTTTTGACAGGGCATTGATGGCTCAAGGGTTGAGAAGGTGTTAGAATCAGTTCATATGGCTGCCAATAAAAATACCGTTCCAGGGGATGTGTCTGCTATGGTTCCCGGAGGCATTCGAATGGGTATGGTTTCTGTCAGTCATCTTTTTTCCTGCTTATTGGTGAATCTATAATTACACGTAGATAAAGATTATCTTGCCGTGATTCAGGAACCCCTGCTCTCACATCCAGGGGGTTTGTTGAGGAAGATTTTAAAAAAGTAGCTGAATATTTTGATGCGGCAGTCAAGTTAGCCTTACAAATTAAGGAAAATACCAAAGGTTGACCCCACCTTACCTTCCTGCATCTTAGTGCTCTGTCATGATATTTGCAGTTTTTAAAGCATAGCAAGATATCTTTGATGTCACTTATGCTAGTTCACTCTTGTTATTGGTTACATTAAGTTCAGGTACAAAGTTGAAGGATTTTGTGGCTGCTATGCAATCTGATGCACACGTTCAATCTGAGATTGCGAATCTTCGTCATAAAGTAGAGGATTATGCTAAGCAGTTTCCCACAATTGGTTTTGAGATAGAGACAATGAAGTATAGCAAGTGAAGATGACATATGAAACTGTTGGAGTTTTATCAGGAAGTTTTTGGGATTAATGACACAGATCTTGATGTGATGCCGAACGGTGTTGTACTTGAGTCTTGGATGTAATTGTGAATTATATTGTCAGTTAAAGAGAAAAGGGAGAAATTTCTTTTCAATAATGATGAACCGTTTATGGGGTTGAGCATTTTCTTTCAACATAGAGAAAAGACATTATTGATTTGAAGTTAAAAATTCCTTTTAATTGTCAGTGTTGTGGTGTAGCAAAAATGAGGTTGATCATTTGTGAATTCTGCTATTTGCTTAATTTGTATTAACTTTTGCATTAAATAAACTCAACCTCCCCCTCTAATTACAAATCCCCTTCTTTTTGCTATTACCTGAATAAAGCATTGGCAATTTCTTTCTTATTTGTCAACAGCATTAAAAAAATCTCTTCAATGTTGCTTTCCTTTCTACAATAGTGGGCTTATTTCCGGCATTAGCACACAATTAAATGGTTAGAGCTTCATGTCACTCTGCGTAAGCGGGGTACTATAACCTTACAACCAATGAGTACGCTTGGCATCGAAAATTGGAAAATGGGGTTGCATGTGACGTAGTTGTTGGTACCATCGACGCACAGCACATGCATGCCATTTTTAGATGCGTCGTTGCTGGATGCCTTTATTAGTCCTGAAAACCATTGGTTGTTTTTCTGCAATAAACGAAGGATTGTGAAACAGAATTAAAAATTATGAGCGGTCGAGAAAGATGGGACTATTGGTATTGGAGTAATGGAGTCTTGTGACTTGCAAGAAACAAAGTATGGGCACGTAGCAAGTCTAACTGCTTAGTTAACTTATTCTCTTGAAGTGTTTTTATCATCATTACACTCAATTTGATTTTAAGTGTATGTTACCGTTAAACTTAGAACAAACTCCAAGTCCAAGAGGATTAATTGATAAATATACAAACATTAGGGGTAAAATGATAAAAAAAATTATTTTTGTAATGATAAGACCATGTGGCATGTGTATGTTTGGCTTTCACTTTCAAATCAAATATGAATGAGGTTAAGTGATAAAAAGACAACTTTAATTAGTAAGTTGAAAAAAATTATACTTTAAGGAATTTACTCTCTTTTTTGTTTGGTAAACAGAATTTACTGTATTTTTTTGTCACACAAATATGGTAATAGGTATATTTATAAATATATTAATTAAAAAAAACTATAAACAAGTAAATTACTTTTTATTAATTAAAACACATAGATTCAAATTATAAAAATATATGATTGTGTTATTTATTTGTTTAATTGCTAATTACATTATATAATTATTTAGTCCTTATTTCAGAATTTCATTATAGCATGATCCTCTTTTTTAATTCCTTTCCCCCTCTTTCTTATTTTGTCTTTTATTTTTAAATTTTGAAAACACTTTAAAAATGATAATTTATAATATTGCATACTTTTAGCAATATGCATGCTTCTATTATATAAAACTTCGTGCATAAACGCACTATAACATTTTTCTGTTAAATTTTTTTAGTACATTTTTCTGTTAATTTTTTTTTTTGGTGGATTTTCTGTTAAAATTTTGTATGTACTTATAGATGGTAAAACTAAAATTTGATTATCATAATAATTATTTGAGAAATTTTTTTAATGATATCAAATAAATTATTAAGTTATACTCAGCATGAAAACATTTAATAATAAAATATATTTTTTATTTGGTTAATAAGCAATAGTAATATTTTTTTACCAACTTAATCTACCTATTATGTAGACTAAGTGTAGAGAATAATATTTCTAAAATTGAGTTATGAAAATTCGTTTGAACCCCTGACTCAAGCAAATCATTGGGAGCTCAGTTGCCAACTGAGCTACCCTTGGAGTTTAATTCGTTTTGTTTTTAACATTAAGATAATTCGTTTTACTTTCATGCAATCTGTTATGTCATTAGAAAATTTAACCTATTGTAGGAATTATTATTTTTTAATGATATAGTAAATGACAACTGAATATGCACAAAAAGAAAAATTGACTTATGAATAGTAATGTTAAAAAGCATTACACAGTTAAACTTATTTTACATAATGAAACTCAGATTATCATACCAGATACCATAATTAGTTGATTCAAAATACTCTACCAATATTGATTTTTATTTATGATTAAAATAAAAAATTAGTTCCTATGATTTTACTTAATTTGATTATGATTCTTATTGGTTATAGTTTATTTTTAAATTATAATTTATCTAGTTTTATTTATATAGATTTTAATCCGTCAAATACTAATATTTTAATATTAAAAATGAAAAAAAAAATGTTTATCATTTTAAATAACACAATTTTGCATTATTTTAGATGAAACAACATCATTTTGGTATATATTTGTTAATATTTCACGTTTTCTCACCTCCATAAAATTAGGAAGAGAGAAAAAGTGGATGAGAGAGAATATAAAAAATCACCAATATGCACTAAAATGATGTTGTTTCATCTAAAATGATATAAAATTGTGTTGTTTAAAATGATAAATATTTTTTTCTTTAAAAATTACATTCAAAAGTGGCAAAATGGGTAACTTGTCCCACTTCGCCACCAACACGCCTTAAAATAACTCGTCATGCCCCACTCCACCCCACCCCACTTTTGAAAGTGGGTTAAAAATTTCAACCCCCATGCCAATCCACCAATATATTAAAAAATGATTTTTTTTTTAAATTATACTTCCCATAAATATAAAAAGTATCAAATGAAAATAAAAGAGGTATAAAAAATATCATTAATTAATGTCTTTTAAAAAAAAAATTAACCTAGTGGATTGAACTCCTTTTGACCCACCTTTAAACAAAACAGATTTAAGCGAGTTGGCGGTTTGAAAATTTCAACCTAACCCCGCCATAAATAGTGAGTTCTCACTATCTTATAAGGATTAGATTTTAAAAAGTAAAAAACAATATCTTATAAAAAAATCTATAAAACTTAAACTTAAATAAATAAATAAATAAAATATTATTTCTCATATTATATGAGACAATTTATCTCATTCAACACAAAAAAAAAAAAAATGGATGGACCTACTTATTTATTTTCTTTCTCTCTTCTTAGTAAATCTCACTTACTTTTTTTTTGTATTGTATAAAATAATTTATCTGAAACATAAGAAACAATATTCTCTAAATAAAAAACATAAAAATCAATACTTTAACAGGAGAAAACCAAATACAAATAAAAAAGGGAAAAAAAACTCATAAAAAAAAAGTAATTATACGAACTAAAACTCAAAGCGGATTCAACTAGAAGTAATAGTTTAGTTTAACTTCATTTATTCCACATATGACCAATACTCAGCGATTGGTTGACATTGGATAACCGTTCCCTTCCTTTCACAATTTTTCTATCCAAGCAACAAGAAGATATTTTCCAAGCAAAGCAACCCAATGAATCATGCTACCAGTAGTAAAGTCCTTCCTTCATAGAATCATAGTCATAGGCTGAGTCTGCCATGGCTTCTTTCCCTTCCATTGCTGTCACTGCAACTCTTAAGCTCCACCCACAATTCAGAAAATACCCGCCAACCTCCTTTACCGTAGAGAAGGTACTCTCTCTTCCAGTTGTTGATTCAGAACATGTGTTTCATTTCTCAGAGCAACGAATGTACCATTTTGTTTGGGCTCGTGTCTTATATTAACTCCACTTTTATATTTTGGTCTTTTGTGTAGACATTTTTCTATTCATCACATAAAAATTAAACAACTACTTTAACTAGAATTATATTAATCTATTTCACTTAATTTCTTAATAACTGAAAAGTCATCGGTTCCTACGTTAAATAGTTTCTTTGCAATTATGCAAGGATAAAATGGATTTCTTTCACCCCATACTCGCTAGTCCGGTTTACCGTGGAGTGGTTTTTTATTTCACTTAATTCGATATTAACCCTGCAGTTTATATTATGCTTTCAGAGTCAAAGCATTTCTTTGCAGAAAGGCCATTTGGATCCCAGCGGGTATCTGAATTTTCGGGAAGAACTAAAAGAGGGGACAGAGGAGTTGGAGTCATCTTTCTACGTTCCCTTGTTGCAAGAATGCTTAGACAAGTGTTCCATTTCAGATACAAATATTGTTCACGGTCACGTCATGAAAACGGGTACCCATGAAGATGTTTTTGTCATGACATTTCTGGTCAATGTTTATGCCAAATGTAAGAGCATGGAGGATGCTCGCAGAGCCTTTGACAACATGCCCAGAAGAAACGTGGTCGCGTGGACCACGTTAATGGGGGGTTATGTGCATAACTCACAGCCAAAGCATGCAATCCATGTGTTTCAAGAGATGTTACATGCTGGAAGTTATCCTTCCATTTACACTCTTGCTATAGCTCTAAATGCTTGTACATCCCTGCAATCTTTTAAGTTAGGGGATCAGTTCCATGCTTACATAATCAAATACCATGTTGACTTTGACACTAGTGTTGGCAATGCACTTTGTGGTTTGTACTCCAAATGTGGCAGGTTGGAATTGGCTCTTAAAGCATTTAGGAGAATCAAAGAAAAGAATGTTATTTCGTGGACTTCTGCTATTTCCGCTTGTGGGGACAATGGTGAAGCTATGACTGGTTTAGGAATTTTTCTTGAGATGCTTTTTGAGTACATACAACCTAATGAGTTCACCTTTACTAGTGTCTTGGGTCAGTGTTGTGAAATTCAGTCTTTGGAACTTGGGACTCAGGTTCATTCGTTGTGTACTAAATTTGGCCATGAATCAAACCTACGTATCAGGAATTCTTTATTGTATTTGTATCTCAAATGTGGTTGTATTGGGGAGGCGCAAGTGTTGTTTAACAGAATGGATGATATGAGTTTGGTTTCGTGGAATGCTATGATTTCTGGACATGCACAAATGATGGAACTCACAAAGGATAATCTTTCTGCATGCCGAAGTGGATATGAAGCACTCAACATTTTTTCCGAATTGAATCGGTCAGGCATGAAACCTGATCTATTTACTTTCTCAAGTGTCTTAAGTGCCTGTAGTAGAATGGTGGCTTTAGAGCAGGGGGAACAAATTCATGCTCAGATCATCAAAACCGGGTTCTTGTCTGATGTTGTTGTGGGTACTTCACTGATTAATATGTACAATAAATGTGGAATCATTGAGAGGGCAACCAAAGCATTTCTAGAGATGTCAACTAGAACTATGATATCATGGACTTCCATGATTACAGGTTTTGCACTGCATGGCAAGTCACAGCAAGCATTGCATCTTTTTGAGGATATGAGACTGGTAGGAGTTAGACCAAACCAGATCACTTTTGTGGGTGTTTTATCAGCATGTAGCTGTGCTGGCATGGTTAGTGAAGCACTCAATTACTTTGAGATTATGCAAAAGGAATATAAAATTAAGCCTGTGATGGACCATTATGCTTGCTTGGTTGATATGTTTGTGAGGCTCGGTCGGTTGGAGGAAGCTTTGAATTTAATTAAGAAAATGCATTATGAGCCTAGTGAGTTTATTTGGTCAAACTTGATTGCTGGTTGTCGAAGTCATGGGAATCTGGAATTGGGGTATTATGCTGCTGAACAGTTATTAAGTCTTAAGCCAAAAGATAGTGAGACATATGTATTATTGTTGAATATGTACCACTCAGCTGGGCGATTTGAAGATGTTTCTAGGGTGAGGAAGATAATGAAAGAGGAGAAAATTGGAAAATTAAAGGATTGGAGCTGGATTAGTATCAAAGACAAAGTGTATTCATTTCAAACCAATGACAAGGCTTACCCACAGAGTTCACTATTATGTAAATCATTGGAGGATTTACTTGCTAAAGCAAAGAATCTTGGATATGAGATGCTAGAATGTATGGAAATAAGTGACGAAGAGGAGGAGGAAAAGACGTCCTCCCCTACCATTTATCATAGCGAGAAGCTGGCAATTACATTTGCTTTGGAGAACTTGCCAAATTCTTCCCCAATAAGAGTTGTCAAGAGCACCTTAATGTGCACGGATTGCCATAATTTTATTAAGTACGTCTCAACACTGACTGGTAGGGAAATCATCGTTAAAGATAGTAAGCGGCTTCATAAATTTGTCCATGGACAATGCTCCTGTGGGAATTTCGGTGGTTTTCTCTGATATTCTCGAAGCAGTAGCAGCTACATGAGTTAGTAATCAAAAAGCTGACCATCAAAAGCTAATACATTCTTTACACCTCTACAATTACTATTGACACATTATTGATTAGTTTTAAATTGTTATGGGAAGTTAGCTTTTAAATTGTGATTATAGCTTCCTAAAAATATAGAATAGCACGTATTGCTTGGACATGTTTACTCTTCTTAGACATGAATAGCGTGTATTACTAGGTTATGCATGAAAGCGTAAAACTAAAATAAATAATGCTGGGGCAGGATATGCGTACCAGACATTTAACATCTCAACAGTAAAATGATGAATAAATTGTATTTCGTGGTTTTTTCTGCTAATTTTGGTCATGCACCGGGAAAAAAAAAATCACATCAACTAACATAACTCGTGCACTGCAATATACTGTAGTGGTGACTGTTATGATGAGACAAAAAACCTGAAATAAGATTCGTACTATTCAATCAACACTTCACTCTTACTACAGGACCAGGATGCCTTGTAATGGTAGGACAAAAAAAACAGAGATTTTTTGAGATTTACAAACCAACCTTACAAAATTGTAGATATATAATTTTCGTGAATCTTTTCTCTTTAGAATGTAATTTGATCTTCTATAGGGATAGAAAAAGCCTGGATGGATTAGCCGAGCTGGCTTTTTAACCTTTACAAGCAGGGCTCAGGTGTTTCTATTCTATGTGAACACTTGTAAACCCCAATGTATCTTCCATAAGCAGATAGCTTTTGTTTTTTCTCCTTTTCTTTTCAATCAGAGCAGAAGATACCACAGGTGATGAAACTACTGTCTTTTGCTTTTAGTCTTGGAGATCCTTAATTTGCTTGTTTCATGAGGCGGTTTCCAGATGATATCCTCAAGATTGCTACAAAAATTCTTGTGGAACTGAAACATAGAGGAGCTACCTTTTTGTCATAAAATAAAATACAACTAAGGTCAAACAAACCGCAAAAGCATATCTCAAAACTGACCTCGAGATATTCACCTGCGTCTCCAGCTGCTTTCTGAATGTCCACCAAGAAAAATGTGGGAGCAACTTCAAAAACCTTTTCAAGCAAAGAAGGGAAAAAGAGATCAGGAAACAATTAAATTGTTACGCAAAATGTTTAGGGAATGTTGAAGTCTAGTAGAGAGATAGAAACTTACTTCCAGCATAACTGAGATATAAGAAGTTTTATTCGCTGAAATACCCTCTACTCTCATCTGAAAATTTAGACCAATATCACTTCAGATTAATAAAAGTAAGAAACTGTGGCAAGTTTAATCTTCAGAAGAATTAACAGATGGTAAGTATTTAGGTTGATTTTTAAGAATAGATAACAGAACAAATGATACAATATTATCCAGAACAATAGCGGTGGAAAGATGTGAGAGCGGCAAACTGGTAAAGCAATTTACTGTGACATATTAGAGGCCACAAACCTTATAGTTGCGAATATGCGTCTTAAACCCCATTGATTGTGCCACAACTTCCATACTCGATAAAACCACCTTTGCAGGCTTTTGAGTGATGAAGCGCTTTTGGTATTTTGTAGAGTCCTGTAAGAAAGGATATAAGAGAAACAAACATGACTCACACCTTAATAATGCAGAACATGGGAGGTGAAATGATGCATTTTTGTCATAGCATGCCACCTAACTTGGACAGGACTACAACTACAAGCTATACTTTTGCAAAGTTTCATTAAGATATTAAATGGGAAGTTATTTGACATCTTAAATATTTGCAGATATGATTATTGAGCCAGAAAATGGCAAGCAAACAACAATGTCATGATAAAATACCTGTCTACTATCAAAGAGTGTTGCAAGGTTTAAGCCTTCAGATAAAATTATCAAGTCGAATGCATTAAGAATTAGGGGACCCCTGCTCTCATTCTCACATTGTTGATTAGCCCTCTGATCCTTCAGTGACAAAATAACATGTCAACATAACAGAGAAGATAATTTCCATATGAATGCACCAGGAAAAAGTAAGCTTACTCCTGAATTGAAGAGAAGGGACCTAAGTTATAAAAGACAACAGTGACAGTTTTTGCAATCGCATCAGTTCCTTTCAATTAAAATTTGCTTCTTCATCATTGATCTTTTGATTTTTCAGCACACCATAAGTTTGAACGCATTAATTGTTTTCAGACATTGTACAACTCAAAATATCTTTTGCTAATATTGTTATTTTGTATCCTTGATGAACTACTCTAGAAAAATTTAAAGGCATCTAGGAGGACAGGGCATTGGCAATACATTAAGTTCATTCTAAAGATATGAAGCTGATTGGATACATTAGGAAAAGTTAAGCTGGATTAGCTTAAATACAAAAATTTCACACAAAATTCAACTGGACACAATGCAGAATTAAAAAATAAACAGACCTCGGCATTGTCAAATGCAGCATTTACATCATCCAGATTTACATCTTCATACTCAAGGAGACTGACGGGAACATAGCCTTTTTGAAACCACTCATCATTTCTAATCTGCTGAATGGTTATACGCTGAAATCAACATGCACACAGAGATGGGAATGGGAAAGAGACTTGTGAGAAACGAGTTTTACTATAAATGAAGTACACATTAAATACACTAGGACATTAATATAAATACATTATAGCGTTCATGTAAACTAAAACAAGCTCCACAACAAATAAATGCAAGAAATGCATGAACTGTAAGAATGAACACAACATGTTCGTTGATACTCATGGAACCAATATCTCTAAAGGATCGAGAAGTATTTGGTGAAATATAATTTTTAGTCAAGTTTGTCTTGATGAAATAGATAAATGAAAAAAGTCAGATCAATCCAAGAAAGCAAGATATTGCTGGCCTAACAATATTAAAATATTACGTAAAAGCATAAGAATATTAATTTCCTAATTCATCTTTTATATCATTATTTGCCAGCCAATATTATTAAGGGGGAAAACTGAGCAAGAACTTTTGTTTGGAACACAAACTTTCACCGGAGGTCATCCATTTTACATTTTAAAATAAGTCTAAATAAAGAAGTTAGCATTATATATCAACAATTTGAAGGACAACATTACATTAAACATCATTTCTAATGGTGAACGAAATTATAATATATATTCAATCCCAATGACCCATGCCACAACAGAAAAGCCACCAAGAATTAGATCTGAACAATCATTTTTTTTCTTCCATTTATCTTTAAAGGAGAAAAGTCATACAGCTCATAATCATGCTTGACAACTACATATCATCACAGTCATAGCCTTTCTAGATGCCTGGTAATAAAACATGAACAACTCAGAGACCCAACTTATTTTCTGTTTCTGTGCTCAGACAACATTAATTATAAATTGACAGTGAGAGGCTGTCTCAAAACTATTTTGACAGTTAGAAGAAAATCTTGTTCTGCAAAGCCAATTCTTACATGTTCAGGATTTGGGTCCAAAATTCTATGTATCAAAGATTTTGCTCCCACATGAAACCAAGGAGGGCATGAAAACTCTGCTTTCTCAATCTGCAAGGGAGTAAGAAAGGAAAATCAACAGCATTAATAATAATCTGAATTTTCATTTTGAACAAAGCATGTTGATAAGAAGAAACTATTAGACAAAGCAGTATTTCCGGAGCATTTCAAAAAAAAAAAAAACTTTTTCACATGAACTTGTAGGAACAGCCTGGCGCCTCTTAAATAATGCAAGAGACATTATTCCATTTCACTATATGCAAGATAAATATTTAAAACAAATATTTACAACTGGGGATCCCATCTACTCTACAGTAAAATACATATTTGACAAGTCTAAATTCATGCCTTCTTGTATAACGTGGTTAGATCAAGCTCATCAAAGGGAAGATAACCAGCCATTAGAACATAGAGGATAACCCCACAAGACCAAACATCTGCTAGAGCACCATTATAACCCTTGTGACTGAGTACCTGAGATCACAAAGATAAATGTCAAATGCAGAAGCCATGTAACGAATATTACGTAGCTGAAGTTGAAATAAATGCATATTCACAAAGCAGTAAGAAACACATGTATTACCTCAGGAGCCACATAATTAGGAGTTCCACAAGTTGTCCGAAGCATACTAACCCCCTATGAGAATTTTCACAAATTTAATAACATTCGACAAGTATGAAAACATTTTATTATATCATTTCATCCACATTAATTGAAGTCAAATTTAAGAATTATTTGTAAACAAACTCACCTGTTCAGGAAATGCACTCAAACCAAAATCTGAAATCTTTATATTTCCTTGTGAATCAAGTAAAAGATTTTCAGGCTGCAGAAGGACAAAGAAAACAGTTAAAAGAAATCATGATAAGAACAAAGACAGCATTCCAGATCCAAGCCAATGCAAACCTTTAAATCTCTATGATAAACTCCCTTACTGTGGCAATAATCTACACCATCAATAAGCTGTTGGAAATATCTTCTAGATTCAGCTTCACTAAGACGCCCATGGTGTACCTGCACCATTATTTTTATTTTCATTGTCAACATCTTCAGTAACAGGAAAAGTATTGATAAAAAATCAAGATAAAAGCTAAAAAAATAAAAATAAAATCAATAGATCCATCTTGAGCACTACTCACAATTTTATCAAACAGTTCACCACCTGTAATGAACTCCAATATGATATAAATCTTGGTACGGCTTGCTAGAACCTGAAGAAAATCATATTTCAAAACAGAATAAAGCACTTGTGTATGGGGACAGCCAGCAAGAGAGAAGTGTTATAATGACTTATTGGAGAAAATATTTAGTCAGTGTGGCTCTTCTTCTAAAACATTTTCAAGGAAAATAATATGAATAAGAGAAAAGGAAATTTTCAAACCAAGACAGATTCTGCAAAGATATTTCAAATATTTGTCCTCTCTCCAAGCATTTATAGAACGGAAAATTCTATAACTCTAGTTTACTTTATTAACCTGAAAGGACTTATAAAACTTACTTGATACCATATTTCATTGATATTCAGTCATCATGAATTGGAGAACAAGTAATTTATTTCAGAACATAAGTCAAAATGGCCCTTAATGAGCTTTAAGAATGTAGAAAGAAACAAGGTCATGCCTCATATAGACGAACAACATATGGATGTCTGACTAGCTTCATTATAGAAATCTCCCTCTTGATCTGCATTATATTTAAAAATAAAAATAAAAATAAAATACAAATTTTAAAAAAAAAAGTCATAACAGTCACATATATATTCATCAAACCTCTTGTATCTCAAATTGGAAGAAATCCAAGCCTAAGCGCCTTAGAGTCACTCTGACTCAGTGGGATGCCAATCCAATCAAAGTATTACCATCACTCAGCAGTCAGCATGATTAATACTCATAATTCATCTTTAAAATATTAATAACCACACCGGAACTCCCACATATAACTGATCACTGCCATATGCACGATGCATAGTCACAGTGATTTATTATATAATAACTAGAAAGTGAAGCACTGAAGACACTAAAGCTTTGTGTTTTGCGAAGGTTATTGTCTACGTTGTAAAGAACCAATTCAACGCAAAAGTTTAAGCTGTTGGGTGAAGCTATCTTAATAGTTTTATACTTCTCTAACTCGCCTCCACACAAGAGCCCACTGGCCTAAAGAGTGGTTAATGCAGAGTCTCATCTACCTGTGCTAAATACTTATCTAACCTTAATGGTTTTGTTCTGATCTGATTTAGAGCAAAAATGAATTAATTGGTACTAAGTTACATTTATGTAGACGTATTTTTAGTGTGCTAAACTGATGTAACTGATCTGTTGAGTTGTTATGACAGTTCGAGACTGTTGTAACAACCTAACAGACAACTCTAAGACATAAGCAGTTCTAACTAACAGACTCAGTTATAGTGCTTTGAACTAACAGAGAGAGACAATTATAGTATGTGTTTATACTCTAATAAATGAAATGAATCATGATGAGCATGAGAAAAAAATAGGGAGAAAAGAGAGGGTACCTGGTCGACCATTTTGTGCTTGATGATGGTGCTACGATCGAGCACCTTCATTGCGACACTCTCACCAGTTTCAGTGTTCTGAGCGAACTTGACCTTAGCAAAGGTTCCTTCCCCGACGGTTCTCCCAATCTCATACTTGCCTACTTTCCTCAACACCATGCTTCTTCTCTCTTTGTTTTTCTTTCTTTTCCCAACCAGGAACTTCACCACAAAACCATGTCACAAATCAAACTTTACCAACAAGCTTCTCACTTTTTTCTGCATTTAATTAATTAATTAATTTATTTATTTATCTTCGTTGCTGTTTGTGCGGAATGGAATGATAATATAAAAGGAAGGGCAGCAGAGAAGGGAAGTTGATTGGCAGGTCTGAAAATATAATTTTCCATTTATGAAAATTGAAGCCACGTGGAAGGGCGGGGACATTGTTTGAAATTTGGAATTTCAAATATTTTGTAGGTGATCCATTTATTTTGTTTGGACTTTGGATACAAGCCGAAGAGGTTACTCATAATTCGAAAATTTGAATGAAATTTGGGATAATTTGTTAGTTGTCCAATATATATTATCCATACTTAAATAATAACATATAAATTTATTTATATCAGGATTAAGGAACCTGCTAAATAAATAAATAAAACTATAGTCGGTTAAACTCATGTATTTAATTTAGGAGAGCGTAACAAATAATAGACTAGAAATATATAATTAAAATTGGCAGAATTAGGTTGCTGGACTGGTAGAATTTGACATATGGAAGTGTATTTAATAGGTGTTCAGACATTCCACTCACGCGTTTTCAAAGCACCACCTAATTTTAAGGCTTTCTGAAATCCTTGACATACTTCTCCTTATTTAATAAGGGATCAGTGTTTTTAATATTGCAGAAAATATTATTTTTTATACACATAAAAAAATATATAGAAATTATATAGATTCACGTAAAAAGAGTAAGAAAAAAAAATGTATACATATATAAATATTTTTATATATATGGAGGAAATAAAATTATCTTCTATAATATTAGAAATATTAATCTCTTTTCAAAACATATATTCAGATATTTAAATAAAACCTAATATTTATAGAGATATGTTATTCTACTTATTTTTTTCTTACTTATTTTACCTATTTATTTTGAACATGGGTTAGAATCATTTTACAACAGTGTAAGTTACACTCTCAATCTTGTCCGTTGATCTCACTTATATCTAAGTGCTCTAATTTTTTAGTAATGTGAACATTGGATATAGTGGCGGACCTATTTGGTTTTCTACGTGTGCAAGTGCACACATAAATTTGGTCATACATTTTTTTTAATAAAGAATAGATATATTTTTTAATTAATTATGAGTGTCACTCAAGGAGCAATTTTAGTAGCTGTATTATCAGGAATAAAGCGCAGATATTAAGAAAGAAACACATCTTATTTACTGCTTATGTTTTAATAGTTTTATATCATTAAGTTGATTACTATTTTTTTATGTTAAGTTCAAGTTTTTTTTTTAGTATTATATCCCTCATATTATATGAATGAAATTTTTTTTCAAGTTATATAATATTAAAGAAAGTGAGATGACACGTTATTCAATGAATTGGTCTTGTCTTTTTCTTAACATGACAACAAATTTGGTTCATGTAACATAAGGAATATAATTTTTTTTATATTCTTTTATTTTTTAATGCATTTAAAACTTTGTTCAAAAAAAATTTCACGAAGCACTGCCCCCACATCCCATCCACTAAATATTCGGACTAAATATGCAAACATAAATAAAAATTTTTGGGTCCGCTACTAATTGGATACAAGTGGATCAATGGTCAAGATTGAGTGTAAAACTTTTAACTCTTACACTGGTGTAAGAATATCCTGCCCCTTTCAACATTATTGAATTAGAATCTCGAGAGGAGAGAGAAAAATGAGATTCTGATTCAATAGTATTGAAGATAAATAAGTAAAGTAGTCAAGATAAAAAATAGGTAAAATATCTTATCGCATGTTTATATTTATATTTGATGGTATATATAATTCATCGAAGGTAGGAAGAATTTTATATTGATAATATTAATATATTAGTTATGTCACTTTACCTTGTCTAGGTGCACATTCTAAGTCATTTAGGACGTGCATGACAACCTTTCTCGAAATAATTTTTTTTTAATTTATGTTCTCGGGAACAGAAATGGATAGAAAACTCGTTTGGTAAAACTGATATACTTTTTTGTTGATGAACCGGTTTAATTTTTGTTCTGGGAAATAAAAAAATTCTGCTTTTTTGTTCGTGGGCACAAAAGAAGAAACACTTGTCTCTCTCAATCACTCTCCACCATTACCATCACCAACATTGCCGCCTCCATCACCACCACTACCATCACCACGCCACTATCATTGCCACCACGACTGCACCATCATCGCCACCACTACGATCACCACGACGCCACCACCACTGTCATCAATCACCACTACCACCGTCACCAACCACCACCAGTATCGCCGTAATCACTGCTGTCATCATCACCATCATGCCATCACCACCACCATATCACTACTACCACCATCGTCACCGCTGCCACCACCACTATTATCACCACCACTACCATCACCACGCCACCATCACCACCACCACTATTACAATCACCACGCCACCGCCACCACCATCATCGCAGCCACTACCGTCACCATCACCACCACCACCATCGCCACTATTAATGTCGTCACTACCACCACTACCACTACTATCACCACGCCACTGCCACCTCCATCATCGCCACCATTACTACCACTGCCGCCACCACTACCGCCACCACACCATATGAAAAGGAAAGTGACGATCTTAAATTTTTTTGTGATTAATAGGAATTATTTTTTATTATATTATTTTTTGTGTTATCAAATACAATTCTTATTTTCGGAATAAAAATAGAACTTATTAAAAAAAAACTATTCCAAGGCACATAAATAAAAAAGAATTATTTCTTTTCAGAAACAGTGCCAGAAAATATAATAGTTGTCATGCACACCCTTATTCCGCATAGAAAATTTTTAAGGGAAAAGTATAGATAAAGTTATCTCCAGTGAGCACAAAACGACGTCGTTTTGAGGTTACAAGATTAACAAATTATAATGATAAATACTAATATAACTCTGCAATAAATCATAATTACAAAAATACCTTAATTTTTGTCACAAAACGACGTCATTTTATGCTCACTTGAGATAACTTATCTCCATTGACTGGAGAAATACTTTACGCAAAATTTAAATAGCTTTTCCTATAAAAAAATAAGGGAAAAACTATTCTCATGTTGCATGAGATAAGTTTTTTCTCCTACATACTCTTCGATAACTGTGCCTTATTTTTATTTTTATTTTTTTTAAATTTTTTCAAGTGGTGGAACCCACAAGTTTATCCCTATGAAATGAAATAACTTATCTCTTTTAACATAAAATTAATAAAACTCGAAAAACAATTCCTGGGCTTGGGTGCGAGCGAGAGGGCTGTCTCTCTGTTTTGTTTTCTTTCTTTTTATTCCCCTTGCTTTGCCCTCATTTTTTGTGTTTTTTTTTATAAGGAAGAGTAATTACCCTGTCACCTTTGACGGCAATTCTTTCTTTCTATTTTTACTCTAATTTCTCTAATAAAGTTATTTGAATTTAAAAATTAGATACATTTTAGACTAATTTGAAAGTTTTTTTTTAAGTAGATGACTAGTTTGAAGATTTTGGTTCTAAATGTTTTATATCGGTCATTATAATAAATTTAATTTTTGTTTTCTTAAAAATATTATCATGTTTAAGCCTTACAAATCACTAAAACTCCTAAAATTTGCGTTATCATCAATAACTTTCGAATAAGGAAAAATGTTATAAATAATAAGTTAACCTCAAATAAATTATATTTTTTCCTTTTTATTTATTTTTTTGCTATATTATAAGTATTTCTTAGCTATTATTTTGAAGGAGATTTTATTTAATATTTTTTTTGTATTTAGATTTAATTTATTTTGTTATTATGTATATTATGTATTTTATTTATCTTTGAAAAAATAATTCAAATACTCACCGGGTATATTTTTTAACTAATCATTGACAAAATTACAAAAGTAGCATATAAATGGGTTTGGTGTTTGTCATTTTAAATGATATAAGTTATGTCATTTTAGGAGAGAGACAGACACAGAAAAATGAAAATCATGAGAGAGAGAAAATGAGTGATTTTTTAATTTAAAATTTAAATAAAATTTGTTTTTCTGTGTCTGTCTCTCTCTCTTAAAAGGACAGAGTTTTATGTCATTTAAAATGACAAATAATTTTCCCTATATAAAACTAATATAATACCACCTAAACTCATCATTTTTTATTGTAATCCTGAAAACATCTTTCTATAAAATTTCGAATGCTAAATACGAAAATATTTAAGTCCATAAATTTCCAAACCTCTTAAAATTAAGGTTTTGAGAGACTAAATATTCTGAAGGAAAAAAAAATCGAAGATTTGACGAGTTATATTTTTTAAAATAATTTAAATACGTTTCTTTGCCTAAAAAATCTTTACAATATTTTAAACTCATGCTGTCATGCAAGTATACATAGTATAGTACTTTGCATTGAAATTAATTTTAATTATAAAAAGCAAGGATAAAAATAATTAATTTTTTAACCATTAACCAAAACAGATTTGGTGTGTATTCAGATAAAGCTTTTATCTATCACTTAAAATTACATTAAATCAGTTATGAATTTGAGTTGAATTCAAACCTTTTAAAATTAATTTTTTTTTTTTTTTATAACAAAAATTAAAATATTTGAAAATGAGGCCATATCAAGTGAGGAAATTTAAAGGGAAACAAAAAAAGTTGACATGAACCCAATTTTATTTTAGGGTTGGAATTGTACAATACAGTACGAAATAACGTAAAAACACATTCATTAATCAAATTTGTTTATTTTAAGGCTCTTGAACCTATATATATGTCGTCTGCTAATACACGATCAATTAATGCTTGTAAGATGAAATGATTTTTTATTATCTTAGTTGAAGTAATGAGCCTCCCAATATTGGGAGGCTCCTTACTTCAACTAGTCCCCATTTTAATTTTTATTATTTGAAAAATAATGTTTCAGAGGGAATCATATTAAATATCTTAGCTTAGTTTCTATTTTCTTCAACTTAGAACCGGTCGGACAAGCGGATTCACACCTCTTACAACCAACACAGTCCTCTATTCTTGGGGCAAAATATTCCATTTCTTTTTTTTATGTTTTTGCAAAGTGAACTTCATAGATATCATTATGGGAGAAGTTGATCGTTGAAATGATAATTTATACATCAGAAATAGGACAATTAGACATCCAACCCGTAATCGCAACGACCCAAGTCAATCTTCAAAAATTTCATCGCAATAAAAATGGGAAATATTTATACCAAACTTGCCAATTGCAAAATATCTAGTTGTTTTCAACATTTGTGGATTTATTATACTATTTTTTTTCGCATTCTTTATTTCAACATAAGAGATAAAAAAATTGGAGTTTCAAAAACCCATATAAGCAAAAAATCTCAAATATCCTTGATCATGAGACATATAATTATCACTGTAAATAAGAACATCTGAACTGAATTCTTTCTAGATAAGGAATCTCTTTCTAGTTGCTCTGGAACAATTAGGAGATTCTCTAGAAGAATTTCATCTTCGTGCTTAGTCTAATTGTTGGTTCAATTTATGCATGGCGAAAGAGGGTGTTAGAGTGGTCTGCAGTTACTGCAAATAAGTTATTTGCAGTAAGTCCAATACGACGTCATTTTGGGACGGAAATCATGGTGTTTTTGTAATTTTAATTTATTTCAGGGTTATAATAATCTTTATATTTATAATTTTTTAAGATTTCAATACCAAAACGACGTCATTTTGGGAATAAATGCAGATAACTTATCTGCATTAACTGCAGAAATATTTTTTCCTTTATTTTATGGGAAAAATATTTGTTCTTTAAAATGATATATTTGTGTCATTTCACTCTCACAAAGAGGTAAGACCCATATATTTATTTATTTTTTTGTTCACTCTCTCTCGTGATCTATCCCTTTCTCTCGTTTAAAATGACATAATTTTACATCATTTAAAATGACACACACTTTTTTTTATTTTATATAATAATATATGGGTTTTATAATTCTCATTTAACATGAGAATTTGAATTTTCCTACACACCCTTCGATTTTCGTGCTAACGTGGGTCCTACACATAATTTTTTCTTACATACGAATCCCACATACTTTTTGTCTCTACAACATGAGAATTCAATTTTCATGTTGAATGAGAAATATAAAACCCATAATATATATCTAGATATAATGCCAAGTTTCAAGGTTTGTTTTCATCATGATATTTTTTCATAGGAAATGAAGCCCAAACAAAAAGTTTATAATTTCCAACTCATGATTTTGACCAGCTCGATGAAATGAAGCCCAAGGAAATGCGTAATAGCCAATAAAGAAAACTCGTGGGTCTGTTGAGAAAGAAAATAACAAATACAACAAACCCCATCATTTCCGGACAAGAATATACGAAGTTTCGATAGGCTAGTACATCTAAATATCTAAATCCAATTCAAGGCAAGAGTATCCGCGTAGCGTATGCAGTTTCAAGTTTCAACTCAAGACTTTTCATTTTTTCTAATATGATGGCTGCTACAGAATGAGAAAGAACATTCATAAAACTTAATAGTTGGATTAAAAAATAAAAATAAAAAGACCTTCATAGCTAGGTTGATCCAAAGTTTTAAACAGTTAAACTGATCTCTTTGCCCTGCAAAGTTATGAAGGTGATGTTAAGGCAACATTAATGGAGACTCAGCAAACGTTAGAGTGGGGTGAAGCCCAGAATATCGTCTTAAGCCAAGACCTCGTAGACACAGCAAAACAACAGCTTCTGTTCCTGGCAGAGGTTGATAGGAATCGATGCCTATATGATGGCCCAGTTTTACTCAGAGCTAATTACAGGTACATACTTAATTTTTACCTAATTTTCCATTGGCATGTAACTCAAATCCTAGAATATGTGTAGTGTCTGCATATTTCCTCTGTTGTAACTTGTAATTTTAACGTTTTTTTTAAAAGGCTTGTTTTTTAGTTGTTGTGTTTATGGGTTCCTTTGTTGAACAATGCAGGTATAAATACTGTTGGCTTCCTTTACTAGCCAAGCATGCTGAGTCACCTGTGACAGAAGACCCTTTGGTTGTGCCTTTTGATTGTGAATGGATTTGGCACTGTCATAGGCTTAATCCGGTACTAATGAGCACTGAAACCAAAATCACATTCTTTCTATCTGTGAACTTGTTTTGTATAGATTTTGTTGCAATTACCCTTCAATCTGTGTGTACTTGTTTGTCAGGTGCGCTACAGGACTGATTGCATGGAACTATATGGGAGAATACTTGATGATTGGAATGTGTTATCTTCAATTCAGGGAACCAGTCAAGAGGAAACTAAAAAAATCTGGGAGACAATGTATCCAAGTGAGCCTTATGAACTTGATCTGAACAATGACTCATTGCAAGATTTTGATGAAAATTTCATGGGAGCCCCAGAAAGTACCACCAAGTATAATCTGAGTTCAGCTGTTAAAAGACAAACTACTTTCTTCTATCAGGTAATTAAGAAATTTTAGAATACCTTGTCTTTTTAAGACCTACCTACAAACTGTATCATAAACAAGTAATTGCCAATGTCAATGCTCTCAACTAGTTCATCATGTATTTTTATTGCTAAAAATATTACTGATTATCCGTAGTAGAGTAAATTTGTTTTGGGGGTAACACTTGAATCAAAGTAAGGGTGATTTGCATTCTTGACTACTCTATCAATAAAATGACTCAAAACCCTACTTGCTTATGCTTATTCATTTGTCTCCAAAATGGATGACTTAATCTTGTCCTATGTAGAATGGCAACATGAGGTAATGATGGATGCTGATGTAATGACAGGTTTCCAGGCCTCATTGGAGTGATGATACTTTTCTTGAAGGAGCTGTGGCCCGATACAAGGGGTTTCTGCATTTGATCAAGAGGAATAGAGAGAGGTCTATAAGCCGGTTCTGTGTTCCAACTTATGACATTGACCTCATCTGGCACTCTCACCAATTGCATCCTGCATCTTACTGTGAAGATCTAATGGCAATTATGGGCCAAGTATTAGAACATGATGACACCGATTCTGATCGGACCAAGGGCCAAAAGCTTGATGTTGGGTTTTCTGAAACCACCAAACAATGGGAAGAGACATTTGGTTCAAGATACTGGAAAGCAGGAGCAATGCACATGGGTCGTCCCCCTTCTCCTCTTAATGTTGATAAGTACAAAATAGATGCTATGCACAACAGTTCAGCTCCATCCAATAAAAACCAGAACCTGATGCAGATTCCACAGAAAATGCTTGTGGAGGTAGCCTTCAATATGTCTTCTGCAATTTTCTTTGTTACATGAGAAGACTCTAGCTGCTGTAATTTGTCACCTTTTTTTTGGGCATAAAAAGTTGTAACTTTTTTGGGTTCATGATTCTTATTCAGGTGATGCTTGAGATTGTTGATGTGAGAGGCTTACCATCCACGAATAAGGGCAAGCTAGTTGTATCTTTCAAGAAGAAACAGGAAGATACATTTTTCAATATCAAGAAACAAGTGAGCATTTCCTCACAGTCAGAAGGGAAACAAGTTGCTGTTTTCCAATGTGAAAGTAGTGGAGAGTTAGTCTTTGAACTCATTTTCCGTCCAAGTTTCAACTTTCGATTAGTAAGGCCAGCCAAAATATTGGGAAAAACTTCAATCAATCTGGAGGATTTGCAAAATGTAGCGTCTAAATTGCCAGTAGAAGACTGGTTAGATTTGACATCTGCAGTTAACTGGTCGAAGCCTATTAGTATTCGCATTGGTTTCTCTTTAACTCCTCCAGTTCCAGCACCATATGAGTTGCACATGGTTTCCACGCCTCCATTCATAGGAAGTTATTTTTCCTTCCTGCTTCCAAGAAAGTTCCAGCAAATAAAAAATTGGACTAATATTGTGGATGAGGCTGGCAATGTGATCATCAGCATCCAGACGCGGTAAGCCAAACTGACATGTGGAATTTTGAATGTCATTAGCTGAGTTGTTTAGCAGTTCATAAAGTTGAACTGCTAGTTCATGTTTACCCCTGAGAATGAGATTTTCTTACATCATACTGATAAGTTCTTATTGAGATATGACTACTAAGTTGAGGAGGAATTGAACTTCTAATTGCTCTTATGTTAGATTTATGCACTTTGATTTTTATTTTTTTTGCATAATAGGAACTTGACAACTGAGAAGACGAAGATTAATAATATCAATAAAGAAGTGATTGGCAGGACTGCATCCGGCGAAACTCACGTTCTTGCAGAGTTAAAGGGAACAATGTGGTCTATGTTGAACTCTGACTGGATGTTACAGATAAAGAAAACCAGTGATGAAGATAAACATGTATTTGAGCTCACAGGCGCTCGGAAGGTCATCTTCTTATTCTTGTCTTAGTTTAGATTCTTAAATCTAATACCATGCGCAGAGTTTATCATCTCAGTCACATTTCATATAAGACTTGTGCTAGGTATGCATTAATCTAAGGTTCAATATCATGCTCGTCATTACATAGGATTTATGCTCTTTCCCAGGTGATTATTTTTCCCGGTAGAAAATTGGAGTTTGAAACTCGATACTACGGAAATGAGGAAGGAAACTGCTTCATGACAGCAGTCGAATTCTCTCCAAAAGATCCCAATGGAAAAGCAGTGGCTTTGATGGATTTAGCATATGGATTTCTAGAGGTATTTTTTTCTTGTTGAACAAAAAGCGCCCCATCTAGATTTTTTATTCTCCATATAACACCCCTTTTGTCACTGTTTTAAAATTTGATGAACAGGTCAAGGAAGAGTGGCTACTATTGCCTGCGATATTATCTGCATTTGTTCTCTCTAATTTTCCTGATTTCAGTAATCAGGAGTGAGGAAGCAAATGGGAATAATTCATGCAAAGAAAATCAGAAAAGCTGCAGAAAAATACAGATGGAATCCTTGAAAATTTTAGGATCCTTTCCTCAACAAAAGCATACATATCCAATATAAAGTTTTTGGAAGTTTAGACCTATTTACGATAGGATGACTTTATAAACGAGGCTATCACTTTGGTGTATTCAGTTTTAGCTTGACATAAATTATTTATAATGTACCCTGTCCGTCTTTATAATTAGCTTATTTGAGAACAATTGACCTAGCTTATAATCCACCTAGCTTACCCACTTAATGATGTACACCAATTTCATAATCTCGTTGCTCAAGACAGCAGCAGCATCCTCATTGTTTAACAAGTGTATCGAAAAGGATTATTTAACAAACTGCAAATTCCATTTAGTTACACCCTTAAAACAATTCATGAATCCCTTCAAGTATGAATGCACCTATGCACAAATAAACAATGTCCATACCCATATACCAAAATAAAGCAAAAGAAAAACCAAAAACGACCAGCATTGTGCTACGAAAAGGAGAAATCAAAATCAAAAAGACTTATATCCAGGATCACGCACGCAGACAACAGAAAAATAAACCCTAGCAACAATCTCCCAGCACCCTTGCCTCTGCTCAATTCCAGCCTTCACCGCCGGGCGCCGCCGCAGCCTGTCGCCGCAAACCAGACCTTTCAGGTAAGTACGCAACCTGCGAATATCCACGCTCAGACATTCCCCCAACCTCTGAACCATTGTAAGCAATATTGTTAGCTGAATGCGAGTGCGAAAGCGAAACCGGTGTTTGAATGAGATACACCGGTTGACCCATTGGTCCAGTCACGGGCCGCACGGCTTGGTACATACCAGAAGGTGTTTGGATGAGATAAACCGGCTGCTGCTCGGAATAGCCACCTCCCTGGTTATGCCTTTCCTGCAAAAAGGATGCCTGGACCGATACCGGTCCAGGAACAGTAAGCGGACCGGAGTTGACTTGAGCATGAGCATGAGCATGAGCATGTGCATGTGCATGTGCCATTAACGGCGCCACATTCTCCGGATTTTTCTGAGGGTAACAGTCCACGCCGTAAACTCTGCTATTCTCTTCCTCGATTTTCCGTTGCAGAAGTTGCTCGTTGTTCCCATTCTGCAACCACTGTTGCTCTTGGATCTCCGGTTCTCTAACCGCTTGCGGATCCTCGGACCCGCACTCCGATCCCGCCGCAATTTCCGGAACAGTCGGAACAGTTTCCGCAAATTCCTGCGCTTTCGCCGCCGGAACCGCGGGATACGCGTTATCCAATCCAAACAGAAAATCAGGATTAGCCGGCTGCATTGGTGGCGGTGGAGAAGAACCTTCTAGAGGCGGAATATTCTGCACGGAGTTAAGAGCATCCACGAACCACTGCTGCTCCGGTTTCGATTCGGTGGGTTCGAGATCGATTTTCGGGGCAGAAGAAGCATTGTTAAGAGGGAAGAGGAACAACCTCAGTCTTGCTGGCTTAGGTGAGGCGCGGCACAGGCGATCGTACTCGTCCATCATGTGGTCGAGATCCTCCTCGTTGATGAGGGAGATCAAGTTGTCGAGCTCTTCGCCGGGGAGTTGGTACTTGAAGCAAACGTCGGCGTTGATGAGCGCAGAGAGCTTGGCCATGATTGCAGAGAATTTGATGTTGCGATCGACGGCGATGATCTTGGTGTCGCCGCCGACGTATGCGAGCTGGTTGTCGTGGGGCCTAGGTTGGATTTTTCCGCCATAGCTGCACACGAGCTTGACTTTGTAGGTGGTGTTGGAGGGAGGGGGTTCGTCGAAGGAGGTGTTCTCGTTTTCCACCTCGCGGGAACGAGGTGAGGAATCGAGGGAATCCGGGTGGGAAGAATGGGAGTAGTTCTCCATGAACGAGAATTTCGAAAATTGGAGAAAGGTTTTGGGAATTTGGGGAACTAGGGTTTCTAGGAAGGCATTGAAAATCAGAGGAAATTGAAGAGCGAGAGAGTAGTTGTTTGTGTGTCGAGAGAGAAAAACGGCGTGACGGCGAACAAGAGCAGAGTGTGGTTTTATGGGAGATGTTGACGGTGTGGGTGTGGGTGTGGGTGTGGGGTAGGGTGCTGAAAAAGTGTCAGATGCAGTGGTAATGTGAAAGCACCAGACAATCGCAATACCCCATATTTATTAACGCGCTATTGATTTTCAATTAATTTTATACCTTTTTTAATCAAATTTTTGATTATAAATTATTTTATCCATTGATTAAGATTATCTAAATATAGAGTAATTTATTCAAGATCTTTAGTGCTGTTGCAGTAAAAAAAGAAACAATTTCAAAATTTAGATATTGTTATGGATCGATATGAAGTATCCTTATTTTTGAAAGTTCAAAAAAGGCAATACAGAGAAAAAATTAATATAAATAAAGAAAAGCATCAAATTAAATATATTAATCCTAGGGAAAAGTGTCTATACATTTAAATTACACAACTTACATCCTTTCACTCTCACAAAGAGGTGAGACCCACAACTTTATTTTTTTTGTCAACTCTCTCTCCTCCTTTATCTATCTCTTTCTCTCTTAAAATGACACAACTTTACATCCTTCAAAATTATACACACTTTTCCCTTAATCCTAATATGATAACAACGAATTTGAACGTGAGTTTTCACGAGAGTTATCCAAGATTTAAAATTCTATTATTCACTCCCTGCACATATCACTACTCTTTCTCCATGATTGTTAAGTTATCATTGTACATACACATTATCTTTTTAACTAACACCATTATTATTAATGCACAATAAAATGTTAAACTCGAAGGCATGTGATCCATAGATATCTAAAAAAACTTTTACAAAAAAAAAAAAAAACTTGTAAATCCAATATTAATATATTAGTATCTTAACTAGACATATCTATCCTAAGACATAACAGATATTATTAGATGATAAAAATAATTTGATTCATAACAAATTATTCATATGTTACATAAAAATTAGATTCTTTACAAATTTGAATAAGGTATACATCTGGCGTCAGACCATGGACCATAATAAAATATTAGGAGCGAAGTTATAAAATCGTGACATGATTCAGTTTTAAAATTCATAGTAACATCTAAACAACTACAAGAACATGACATTTTTAAATTAGTTGAAAATTATATTGTGTTAATTTTAATATAAAATGACGAAGAAAAAATATTAATTTATTTATATTATATATTTACAAGTTTTGTACATTTTTTATACTTGGAGTTTGAATTTGAGTTAAGAGAGGGAAATACTCATTTATTATTAAATGGATGACAAAATCATAAGCCCAAAAGTGTTACTTCAAATACAATATGATAAGTATATAAAGTAAGTTATTTTGCGTAAAAGTTTTACTATTATATTTTGAGTGAAATTTGTATCTTTATACTCCAAGTTAAGTGTTTGTTTTCATATATTAAGATTTCAATCTTATGTCCTTAGTCAAGTTTCTTATTGATTTGAGCATTTGAGTCCGGAACAGTTGTGTGTGTGACTGGAACCAAATAAAAAATTAAGAAAGAATGAAACAAATAAAATAAATAACTTATCCATACTGCTATATTTTTTTTTATTTTTTAGAGAGGGAGAGACTTATTCCTTCTTAGCTTGCTGGTAGGAGTGTTCATCAACCGATCCAAACCGATTCAAACCGCAGAAACCGAACCAAAAAACCGAAAAACGAATAAACCGAAAACTGAAAAAAAACCGCAAATTTTAATTGGATTGGATTGGTTTTCGGATGGGTTGATGAAAACCGATCAAATCCAAACCGATCCAATATATTAATTCTCCTCTACTTACTTGGTCCTTTCCCCAACCATAACCCAAAAATTTCTAAATTCAAGTCCCATTAACTCATCAATTAAACCAAAAAAAAACTTAGTCACGTCTCATCAACTATAGTATTGTTTACTGATATTTTTGTATTTAAAAATAAAATAAAATTTACAAAGTCAATATATACAAAAGGTGTTATTTGCACAATAATCATGAAACTAATTTTAGGATATTCAAAAAACCGAAAATCAATACAATCCAAATCGAAAAAAATTGGATTGGATCGGATCGGATTTGAAAAAAATCTAGACCGAATGGATGATTAGACGATCAAACCGAAAGGATTGAATCAGATGAGTTTTACTTCCAAAACTGATCCAATTCAGACCGCGAACACCCCTACTTGCTGGCAAGGTAAACGCGACTTCAACGTCGTAACTCCTAAGCAAAAGACGAAAAAAAAATGGTGAGTGATAGTTTCTAATTTTTTATTCTGATTCAAATTCATTTTTCTCATAGATACAAAAATCGATCTTTGTTATCTTGAAATTTGATTTGATTGATTACCACAATTATCATAAGTTGCTCAAAATTTAAATTTAAATTTAAATTTATTATCTTTATAAAAAAACTTATATTAAAATCAAAATTAAACACTTCCTTTTTTGAGGAGAAAAATATCTTTATTCAGAATGAATGTAAGAAGCTACAGCCAAACAATTGAATTAAAGTATTACGGCATGTTTGGTGCATAGTATAGGATAAAATTTGATAGTATAAGATTTGATAGTATAAGATCTGATTGTATAAGACCTGATTGAATATTAATATTATCCAGCGTTTGGTAAGATATTGTATAAAATAATATATTATATAAGATAATATCATATATTATTTAGTAATGTACTGTATAATACTAAATAAGATAAAAATAAATTTTTCATAAAAATATCCTTTAATAAAGAATTTATATAATTCTTCCAAAATACCATATCATATTAATTTTTATAAAAATCTATTGATCATTGTGTCCAAAAAATAAATTAATTTTTATAAAAATAAAAATATCCAATTTTTAAAAATTAATATATTGAAAAAATAATTTTTATTTTAGTATATTAATATTAAAATAATATATTAATTCTTGAAAATTAGCATTTAACGATATTAATACACCAAACTCCTAAATATATTTCACAATGACTATTTGGACATTAATAATACTCGATTCACTTTAATCACCTGCCTTTTATATGAATCACATAGAGAATACGATAAATAAAGGAATAACTATTATTACATAATAAATGAAAAAAAATTTATATAATATCTAATAGACAACAATATCAAATTGTATATCACAAAATGAATTAACATATAGCTGGAATCTTTACATTATGTTATTACCTAAATATCAAAATGTCACGGTGATCCTGATAGATGAGAAAAATTTTAATGCACCGGAATTATTGAACTCGGTGTTTTTTTTTATTTTTCGTGAAAAATATTAATTGAAATAGAGAATTTCGTCAAACAACAAAAGATTGGGTCAATTATTCAATCAAATGATATTGCACATATTTTCTATATCTTCTTAAAAAATAGGCGAATTATTTCTTTGCAAAATTATGCTTAATTTCATATGTGTCAATTATGTCAATATCTCTTCATTAGTTGGGGGAAAATTCTCTATAAATCGGATTTTTTGACGAACATATTGAATTTGGTTAGGCCATTTGTCAATTTTTTTATTTTTTACCTAAAAGTTTTTATATATTTCTCTTTATATTTTTCTTTATTTCTCTTATTTTGTTTTTTTTAAAAAAAACTAAACAAACCATTGCAGTGTTTGCGCCGCTGATTTTACTGAAACCACGGCTATTTTGTTTTGTCGTATGCCTGTTACTGGTAATGAATAATAATGGCACGCATTTTGTTTGGATAATTAATTAATGCAGTTTATTTTTCTCATATTGCATAGGAAAATAAATTTTTTTGCTCATATCATAAAAATGTGTGACATTTTTGTTTTTGTTTTTTTCTTTAAATAGATAGATCCCACATTTATTGTATCTATAACATGAGATTAAATTTTTTCTATAATATAAGATTTATTTTTTCCGTAATTAATAGCACATATTAATGTACTAAATATAATATTGTAGTGGTCAAGGTTGAGTGACAAAATAATTTGTTTAATTTTGTAAGGAATTACAAAATGATTTAATTTTAATATAGTATTCGGTATAAAAATTTTATATACATTTAATATTTTTTCATATTAACAATATATTTATTAGCTTGTAAATTTTTTAAGATAATTAATTTTATGTCGATGTATTATTAAATATAAATGTAAAATTATTTAGCCTATGTCACAAAAGTAAGTAACAAGAGAGGGATTACTTAGATTACCAAAAAAAAAAGAGGGATTACTTAAACTGTAAATTATAGTTTATGAATCCCACCATTTCTTATTTATAAAGTGAGTAAGGGATTCGGAGATAACAAAAGAGAAACACTAAGTTCATATTTAGTATTTCTTTTAGAGAAATAATTTTTTTTACTAAAATATTATCAAAAAAGGTAAAAAGAAAATAATTTCATATAAATTAATTCAAGCACATATAATTCCAATAAACATATGATCAAGTTAAGAACAACACGTGGGGCAAAGATGGATCACATGCCATGATGCTAAGTTTCATGGCAAGAACAGTCGATAAATCATAAAATATTTGAAGTCAACTTAGTGAAAAATATTAATTTTAATCATTTCAATTTATTTAAATTATTTTAATTGGACCCTCCTTTGGAGTTTTTTTGAGTGTGATTACCGGCGTCTTTCACCGTTGTCAACAGGAATGTATTCGTAATAAAAACACAAGGAAAAAAAATGCAGTTCCCGAGGCATGTCTGTAACGCCTGGAATTGATTTCCGAGGCACAGAGTACAAAGTATAATTGTATTTATGCGTGGAACAAACATACACTGAACATTTTAATTAGTCAAGCACCAGGTTTTATGCCGGTACGTGCGTTCAACGGGTTTATAATAAATTGTCTTATAATTAAAATATTAATTTTATAATGATGTCATTTATTAAACATAAATACTTATGGATGCCAATAATATTTTTTTCAATGTACGATTAGAAACTATGTAATTATTAAACTATGTAATATTTTTTCACTTCCAAATTCCAATGGCTTTTCTGATTATTCTAAGTCATATTCTGAATATATATACATACATATATATATCAACTTCCTTCCTTCTGTTTATTATTTTTTTTATGGTCAGAAATTCTGTTTATTATTAATTTGTATTATTTCTTTACCATTACGATTTTTATTACAAAAATAAATTCACTATTTTTTCTAATCAACTTAATACTATAATATAACACGCAAATCGCAAATTATGGATATGAGTTTTCCGTTTTTGTTTTTCAATATTGAGATAAATATTAGAGTAAACACTTTTTTTTTGGTCTCTAACAAAAAACACGGTCCCCACTTTAGTCTCTTACAAAAATAAATTAGTCAGTTAGTCTTTAACAAATTCAAAGTAAACCTATTTTAGTCCTTTTGAGGGACTAATATGGGTCTTTTTTGAATTTGTGAGGGACCACAATTTCAACTAAATGGGTCCACTTTGAATCTGTTAGGAACTACCTGACTAATTTATTTTTGTAAGAGACTAAAGTGGAGACCGTGTGATTTGTTAGGGACCAAAAGTGTATTTACTCTAAATATTATATAAAAGGATAGCTATAAAGACAGATAACATGTTTGATTGTCTCCTGTTTTTTTTTTCTTAAAATTGTTTGATAAAATAAAAAAATACGTGTTTTCTATATTTTTTTAGTTTTGAAAGTTAAAAATCAAAACATAAAATAAAAATAATTAAGATATGTTTTCTAAAATTAATTATAAAAATTAAAAAATAGTTAGAATTTTTAGAATTATTTTTATAAAATATGTCTTATTAAACATGATTTTTTATTTTTTTCTTCTAAAAATCAAAAAACTATTTTTGAGAATTGAATTCAAACATGCCCAAAATTTCTTTTATTAATGAGAATATAAGGCGGAAAAAATATTTGTTCTTTTAATCAACGATCCTTTAGTTAAAAGTAGTATTTTTTATTTAAAATTTAAATAAAAAAAATCTCTCACTGTCTTCTCCCATAATTTTTATGGCTACCTTTTTTCTTACTACTTTTTACTATCGAATCTTAATTGTTGATTTCCGTCAATCTAACGGTTATAATTTATTGAAAATTATTAATTAATTAATAAATGTGATCCAATAAATTATGATCGTTAGATTGATGAAAATTAACGGTTAAAATTTGGTAGTAAGAAGTAGTAAGAAAAAATATAGTAAGTATAACATTTCTCAATTTTTATTGGGACAGGATATTGTGACAACCAAATAAAGTTACGACCAATGTTACGACCAATCATCTCACCGTTATATTGGTAGTAGCGATCCGACGGTCTTCATTGGTCTCTTAAATAGCCCCTCTATATTCGTTTCTCTCACCCCCTTCTCTCTTTGTTCCCTTCTCTCTCTCACTATACACTCTGCCACCGTCGCCGCTGCCCATATTTGATTCGAGATTCATCAAAGGTATTATTAAAATTTTTTGGGCGAAGCAGATCAATCACCGTAATTTTTTTGGGCAGATTCGTTTTTTTGATTCGAGATTCATCAAAGGTATTATTAAGATTTTATCTCTTCGTTGTTTTGATTCCCAGTGGTTACCACCCACAGGATGCAAGTGAGTTGTTCAATCAACCACATATTATGGGTTCACGGAAAACAGTACCTAAAAAAAATGGAAAATTATTACAAATCAAAATTTGAACAGACAAGGAAATCGAATCTCGAAAAATTGAACCCTAGCTCACTTGCAAAACGAATATAGGAAATCGTGAATAATGAGCAGATCAATTATTTCGATTTTTTGACCAGATCAAAATTATGGGTTCACCTGTGTTTGTAATGGGTATGGAGGAGCAGACATCAATATAGGAAATCGTGCCTTCAAAGCCTCAAAAGTTCGATAAGTGACATTATGCCTTTGATGAATCTTGAATCAAATATTAATTGGACTTACAAAACCGCGATAATTGATTTGCTCAAAAAATCGAATCTGGTAAAAATCGAACCCTAGCTCGTGTATTAGGCGAAGCTCTCCGCGAGATGCAGCGGCGGCGGCGGGACGGAGGCCGACGCCGCCGTCAGGGCAGAGGATATGGGCAGCGACGGCGGTGGCAGAGTGTATAGTGAGAGAGAGAAGGGAACAGAGAGAGAAGGGGGAGAGAGAAACGAATATAGAGGGGCTATTTAAGAGACCAATAAGGACCGTCGGATCGCTATTACCAATCTAACGGTGAGATGATTGGCCGTAACATTGGTCGTAACTTTATTTGGTTGTCACAGTATCCTGTTCCATTTTTATTATCTATCTCTTTTTCTCGTTTAAAAAACATATTTTATATTTTTTAAAATGATAAACACTAATCTCAGATAAGATAATAAGTTATAGGTGAGTTTGGTTGCTTGGAATTCAAATGACTGATAGCTGGCTCTACTTATAACATTGGCATCTGTTTTCCTTTAATGGCTGAGTACTGGGCCATCATTAAAGGGACTCCACTTAGCATAGACTATGCATGGCCAAGACATAATTGTTGAGAGTGATTTTCTCCTTGCTATGCAAGCCATTTCTAATGACACCAGAAACTTAGACACTAATGTCTTTGTGCATAGTATCCACCAGGGGCCAGACAAGAACTCGCAGATTTCTTTCCAACTTGTGCATAGAGAAGATAATAGATGTGCTGACTGGATCGCCAAATTTGCTGCTCAAGCTCAAGATGATTTTGTGCTTCTTGTCCGTATGGTTTAAGGTAGACCTTAGTTTCTGAAATGCCTTTTCGTAACTAGTTTGTTTTTTCCTTTTGGGCTTTAAGCCGCTCCTTTGTACTAAAAGAAATAAAAAATAAAAAAAATTGCTGCCTTCCCTCTCCCAATAAAACTATATGCGCAGTGCGTGGGCCTTTGTGGTTTACATTTTGCATACACAATATAATTGTTGCTGCTGGTTCCCTCAGAACAACTAGAAAAATAATTAACAGAGGCTCCCAAAATTGTTCTACGGATATTCTCGTTAGAGAAACTAAAACTAATAACTCTAAGCCACTTTACATCAACGTTGTGAAACCCGATTGGATCCCATCGGTTAATCGGTTATCAGACGGATTCAAGTCAAGTATCGGATTAGTCATGCATCAGATCCGATCAAATTCAGACAAAATCTGACCAAATTCGATCAAAATCGAGCATTTAAAATAAAAGATTAAAAACCAAAATTGTTTCATCTTGTAAAAAAAATATAGAATTCATTTTAAATTTTTTTTGTAATTTTATTTGCTAGTAGTATATTCTTCTATAATGACCACAAATTTCAGTTTCTAATACTGAAGCAATTTAAGGAACAATAAATTAAGAGAATCATATGTCATTTCAATGTAGAAAAATTTGAAAAGTATAAGTTCAAACATATGGCATTTTGAATGTCATTGAGAGGTATACTATAGACATTTTGAGTTGCAATTTAAATTGATATAATAATAGTGTGTATTTTCATTTATTTGTGCTCTATAAATTTGTAAAAGTGTAATTGGATAATTTTTGAACTTATTTAGTAACCTTGTTTAACTCATTTTAGATATAGAGAAAATAATTAAATTTATATGTTTATATTTATATATATTTTTACAGGAGAGAGATCATTTGACTCTAGAGTAAGACTTATAAATCTTATTTTTTATCTTAGTTATTGATTTCTGTCCATCCAACGGTTATAATTTAGAAAGTTATATTAATTAATTAATTATTAATTACACTACAAATGACAACCGTTAATTTCCATCCATCAGCAGCTAAGGTCATTTACAGGAGAGAAATCACTTGACTCTAGAGTAAGACTTATAAATTTTACTTTTCATCTTATTCATTGTTTTCATTTTTTTTACAATCGATAAATAGCGCATTTTTTTCTCACCACACTTCTTCAGATCTACTTGATTTCCGTTCCATTCAAAGTTCAAACAGTTTCTCAGTCTCTCTCTTCTCATTCTTCCTTAGTCACCCCCATTTCAATTCAATTCCCGATCCAACATTATTCAATCGAAACTCACTTCTTCAATTCAATTGAAAGGGATTATTCAAGTTGTAAATAGATAGAGAGAAACGGGAGAGGAGAGAAAAAGTATGGGAGGCCTAAAGAGAAAGAAAGAAAAAAATAATTAAAATAGGTAAAATAAGAGTAGGCCGAATAACCTATCTCATTTTTCTAACGAATTGAAATGGTTAGTCATTGACAAATCATGAGTATTAAAACACAAGTTTTTAACGAGATCTTTGAGGTGAATAATTGAGCAATTGAAGAAAGCATATGAGAAGGGGAAGGACATGAGGGAAGGGAAAGGATGGGTTGTAAACACCAATAGGGGGCGTAGCTGCAATCATGAACGAAGACTGGGTTTCGATTTTTAATTTGGGGTTCAATCCAAAATCAGATAGTGGCAGAAAGGGGAATATGGTTTGTGAATCGCAAATAAGGTTTTGAAATGTTATTGAATGATTGTTCCAAAAAAAAATGTTAGAATGAGATACGGATTAGATAAGGTTTGGTTTATTTTACTGATCTAGTGAACCTAATTGCTTAATAAGAAATAATTAAACGGTTCAGTTTAAGAACTGATTTAATTTGTTTGATGATTTGAATTGGTTTAAAACAGTACTATGCCCACCCCTAATTTTCATACTATATCTTCATATATAAATACATGAAGCAGGTTATATTTACAAACTTTTTTGTTTACAAACTCTTATAAACTATACTATGTTCTCTCGGAAGAACACTAGTTGCACTATGTTCTCTCGGGAGAACATAGTGTCATTTGTAAAAAAATTCAAAAAAATTTGTAAACGGATCCTTCCGCTAAATATATATAATATAATCACTAACAAGTGATATGGTTTGTGGAGTGGTGATGCATGGGGCTGTGAGCGCAAGTGGTACGTGAAATTGATATCAATAATAAAGATGATACGGAGAAAATGAGAAGGATAGTTGGCAATCACAGCCCTAAACAGGATAAATTTGATTTACTTAGCTCTGTACTACATAGCATTACTCTGGAAAAAGGAGGAGGTAAATAGGTTTAAAATTTAATTGAAAGGGAATCTTGGACAACTGGTGTTTGGTACACGGATTTTTTCCAGATTTTCAGAAAACTGAATTTTTTTAAATTTTAAATTTTCAGATATTATTGTAAACTGAATGTATACGGCGTTGTACAAAGAAAAATGTCTCAAACATGACTTTGAAAATAGAAAAATTGGCATCAATATGCTACCACTTTTCTTGATCCCACGAGAAATTTTAAAACTGCTGTTATGGATATAGTTTGTTCGGGGAAATGAAAAATAAAAGAACCCTTGCTTGCCTGTCAATGCAATTAAGAAATCATTATATTATTACTGAAGAAATTCCATCACTATACCAGATGACCAGTTATCACTGAGAGGAACTATTGTGTGGTCAGCCCATTCCTTGAATGTTTCTAGTCAGCAGCATCACTGGGGAGGTCAGGGCCACGAGGAATCTTGCCAGGATAGTTGGTAGTTGGCTCATTTGATCCAATCATACTGCAGATATAAAATTGAAATGAATTTTATGCATCATCTTGAATATAAGTTGTGTGTTCTGCAAGCAAAATGCTCACCCTCTATCAACGAGAACCACTGAACGTAGCTCACAATTAGCAAAGCTGTAAAACAAGGAATCCAAAATTTTGTGAATTAGTTAAATAACTAATTAGTTTAAGCGATTAATATTTCTCATATTGTAGGAGATAATTTTATCTTATATGCACAAATAAAAGTATGTGGGACTCGTATTTTTTTTTTCTATCTTCTCTCTTCACATGGACTCCACACATTTTCATGTATGTAGGAGATAAAATTATCTTCTACAACATAAGAAACACTAATCCCTTAATTTAAAGGTTAAAACATTTCAATTGTGTTACATATCTGTTGAGCAAGAGTTTCTATCATATCTTTTCTTTTTCCATTTTTCCATTTTTTTTCTATGTAAAAGAAGAGTGAAGATATTCTAACTACCAAAAATTCTTACTACTAACTTACTACCCATCACATCACCATTGGATCAAAGAGAGAGAATGTTAAAAAGTTTTTGAAGAGAGAGAAAATATTAATCTAATGGTGATTAGATAGATAGTAAGTTGGTAGTAGAAAATTTTGGTAGTAAGAATATCCCTCCTCGTAAAAGAATAAGGGCAGGTTACGTTTACAACTTTCTTTATTTGCAACTCTTACATCCTCGACTATGTATTTCGGGAAATACACACTCAAGTATTTATACTCCCCGGAGTATATAGTTGAGGTTGTAAGAGTTGTAAACAAAAAAAATTGTAAACGTAATCCTTCGCAAAAGAATAATATCCTAAAAGGTTAAAGATAATTACCACATAAACTCCAAATTCAAATTAAATAAGAAATGCAGAAGAAAAAGATACATATATGGAGATCTGACAAGATATCAGAAGTCCTAAATTATTGTAAGACAACATAAGATGCAGTCATGGAGGTTCTTTTATTTTTATTTTATACGTTTTATATTTCCTACCTTTAAAAGATTGAAATTGTTTCTTCAGTACTCCTTAGTCACTTCCATAAAAGCACATTATTATTTATTATGTCCAGCATATATTAAAACCTGAATATGCTGTTCATTGATAAGATTAAGCAAATACTTACTGTGTGCGTATTGCACTCTTTATATTTGGGTGACAATCATTTCCAAAAGCACTAAGGGTATTAAACAGAAAACTGCTGTGGGTAACAACTGCTATCTCCTTCTCTTTACGTGTCCACAACCTGAACCAACAAGGTAATTTGGGAAAAAGAAGTTAGATCTTTGGTTATAGCCCTTCTGTTACTAGAGGACACTTGCAAGTTGCAACAAATTGTCAAGAACATATTCAAGCTGGAGAGAAAAGGCAGGAATGTGAGAACCATCCAAAAAGTGGACTTTGTTATATTGTCAAAATGATTCCTTAAAATCTGAAGCCACCAATACTGGAAACAAGCGCTTCAGACCCAATGCAAAAACACGGTTTAAGAATGAAATCCTAACTTCATAGATAGTAATGATGCTTTAATAAGAATATCAAAAGGTCTTCATGATGCCATTGTAAGGCGTCTGGGAACCCTATCTTAACCCAATTTCTTGACAGATTTCATAGTAAGTGACAGATGATTCAAAAACTAAACCTTAAAGTGATCCAATCCATTACGAAATTTTCTTCTTGAACTTCAATTACGGTAATATGAACCTCGACTTCACTATGTTCAGGGCTCTTTGCCTCTCTACTTTTGTTCAATAAGATTATTCTTCTTGTTAAATATGCATGGTCATTGGAAAGAAACAGAGATAAAATTATTTAATCACGCTCACCATTCCAACAACTTCAGTCCCCTAGCAGCAACGTCTTCTTTCTTCTCTCTAATGTCAGGTGACCACAAAATGTCATCGTCACTTTCAACCTAAGCAAATTTTATACCAAGAATGAAGCCCATCCAACCAAATTTTAATCGTTTAGTAACCAGTGCATCAGAACCATCAAATTCAGTAGCTGCTAGACCATATTATGACATAACAATCAAAAGATCACTTACCAGGGAAAAATCAATTGCTGGAAACATTTTCCTGTACTCGCTGATGGTTCTTCTCTTATCACAAGGATGAACTCCCTGAATTTCACAAATAAAGCATTAAACAAAGGTATATTGATTTATATAGCAAATGAAATTTAAAACAATACGAAGGGAGGCAAAGAATTTTATTAAAAGTTTCAAACTTTTTCCCCTCCTCCTCATCATAATCTAATATAGTCACTAGCTCCATAAGTCACATACATAAATGCAGAAACAAGTTACATCCACCAATTGCTTAATGAAGAGAAAGGGCTAGTTGAAAAAGCATATGCAGTGCAGATTATTAATTCAAAGAAGCCATACCCCACTCCATACTGCAATGGACCAACCAACTTTGAATTTGAACGGTTTAAAAAGACTCGGGAAACCCAGTTAAAGATGTAATAATGTGAAACAATGTAGGAGAACAAACAAAAAATGGGCGAAGTTGGTACTAGCAAGTATGATCTTATAACCGTTCCTCAACCCTCAAGAAGCTAATATAATGATTTGAAGTGAATTCAATTAAGGAACTCAGTCAACCAGCGAAAAATGAGATCGGAAGACATGACCTTTTTTATCAGTTTCCTCAAGAAGCTGGAAAGCTCAAGATGATAAGGTAGATGGCCTAGTAGCCATGTAAATTTATGTAGTTTATCTTATATATTTCCCAATTACTGATGCTGTTCTGGAAGATTTTAGGAACTAGGAGAATTTAAGAAACCAAGGGAATGATTGATGTAATTAGTTGATTCAATTATCTAAACTCTAAAGCTACATAATACTCATCAACAAGGCATTTATTTTAAGGAAAAATGTTTGTCATTTTAAAGGACATATAATTGTATCATTTTAAGAGAGAAAAAAACATAATCTAGTATTTTTTATTTAAATTTTAAATTTTAAAAAAAATACTCATTTTCTCTTCCATGATTTTCATTACTTTTATCTTTCTTTCACTTAAAATTACATAATTCCATGTACTGTAAAAGATACAAACACTAAACCCTTTATTTTATAAGCATAACATATTTCCATACCATTTGCTCTCGGCAAAGCTCTACTGCTATAAAAGGTGGGCAGTTCACACTAGAAACTGCAAGATGATCGCTCTGTCCCACATTTTCCATCATCAGAGGAGGTTTGTCAATCGCATCAGTGTATGCTTCACCACCGAAGACTCCAACTGCTGTTTGCATGGTCCTGCAAAGCAATTATTAGCTATTTCAACTTCTGATACCCCAAAACACAAAAGGACTCTTATTTGCTCAAAATAAATAAATAAATAAACTAAAAAGATTTCTGCATACATAATATCAATATCATAATCCACAAGATCAAGTGCAATTAATTCCTACCACCAAGGCAAATTCCATCCCAAAACTTGCACTAAAAAACACACACAATAAACATAAAGATGTATGGTAGGTATTATTCCCAGCTTTTTTTTTTTTTCCTTTCCTTTTTCCGAATTTAAAAAGAAATTAGAAACCACTTCCTAATAGCCGTAGTGCTCAAGGTTTAAGCTAATTCGTATTTGAAAGACATTACAATAACAGGTGTAGACAAATAAGAAACATGTGCATCGACATAATAGACCAGCAGACACTAAATGTTAAAATTCGATAAGTAATGTCAGATATTTTCACTAATTAGGTCAATATTTACGTTCTATAGGTTTCAAGTCAATAAGATGTCTCAGGAGAAAACATAAGAATGAGTTCATCCATGGATAATCAATAAAGACATTTCAGTTTTCAAAAACTGCATCTTATTATCAGTAGTCATTCGAGCCCAATTTCTGGTGTTTTATCTTACAGTTGTCAGATACAGGCTATCTAGTCCCTGGTTTTTAAAGAACTTTTCACACATCTCATTAATATGCTTATTTGTATGGTGTGAAAATGCAACACATTATTTCAACGCACATCACCAATAAGCATCATTGTCAGGTATGGTTTAATAAATATTTCAGACCTTGTTCAGATATACAATTTTAATAAGATACAGTAAAAGAAGAAACAAATCAACAAAGTGAGACTGATACATGTCTTAGCAGAATTCTTGATTACAATTAAGTTATACCTTAACAACGGGGAAACAATAACTAGTTCAATTCTGCTGAAAAGTTCACATGCCTTGACATGCTTTTGCAGATTACCAACCTGTCATAGATCAACAAGCATTCAACCATTACGTTTAAAGAAATAAAAGCAGGAAAAACTAGGGAAAGAATTAGCTAGAGAGAGATCTATGCTAGGACAAGATTGTAATTGACACATTGTTTCTTCGATGAGAAATAAAATCATGGAAATACCAAGGCAGAATACCGATTGAAATCTCTACAGAAAGTCTGAAACATCTATCATCTTGATAATAGTGATTAATTCAAGGAGGAATTCCACAGAACACGAAAAAGCATACCGAAATACTTAACAAAATGACATTAAATAAATTTTATTGAAAAGAAGTTTCTGTATATTGATTTTGAATAATTTACATGAGTGAGTATTTATACAAGAAAAAATCGCTAAGAATGACTAAGCGATGACTAAGCGATGACTAATCAATCCTAATCACAATCAATTCTAATCAATCACAATCAATCCTAATCAATCATAATCAATCCTAATTAATAGGAAATAAAAACGGAAACATGTTTTGCTCTTTGGTTTCTGATTTTCTACATTCCCCCTCAAGTTGGGAGGTAAATATTGATCATTCCCAACTTGCCAATCAAGTCTTCGAATGCTGGACGGTGTAGGCCCTTGGTAAGGATATCTGCCATTTGCTCTTTGGTTGGAACATATATCAAACGCACACTTCCATCATCTAATTTTTCTTTGATGAAGTGACGATCAACTTCCACGTGCTTTGTTCGATCATGATGCACAGGATTTTGAGCAATGCTAACAGCTGCCTTGTTGTCACAATATAGTTTTATTGGTAGGGAATATGAAATCTTCAACTCTTGAAGAAGTCTTCTCAACCAGATTCCTTCACAAACTCCATGAGATAAAGCTCGAAATTCTGCTTCAGCACTACTTCTTGCAACCACTGTTTGCTTTTTGCTTCTCCAAGTAACAAGATTTCCCCACACATAGGTGCAATAGCCTGAGGTAGATCTCCTGTCTACTGATGAGCCTGCCCAATCTGCATCAGTGTAGATTTCAATTGTCCTTTTATACCTCTTTTTAAAGAATAATCCTCTTCCTGGAGTATTCTTGAGGTATCTAACCACCCTATAGACTGCACTAAGATGCTTCTCCTTGGGTGAGTGCATGAATTGACTAATCATACTCACCGCAAAGGCAATGTCAGGACGCGTATGAGATAAGTAGATTAGTTTACCAACCAATCGCTGATATTGTTCTTTATCCACCTCATTCCCATCTTCAATACCTAACTTGGTATTAGGTTCCACAGGTGTCTCAGCAGGTTTACACCCTAACATTCCTGTTTCTAACAAAAGATCTAGAACATATTTTTTTTGTGTTAGAGTGATGCCTGTTTTGCTCCTAGCAACTTCCATACCAAGGAAATATTTGAGAGTGCCAAGGTCTTTGAGTTCAAATTGAGCTGCTAGAAATTTCTTCAAGGTGTTCAATTCCTGAATATCATCACCTGTAAGAATTATATCATCTACGTATACAATAAGAATAGCAATTTTACCATCCTTAGAGTGTTTGTGGAAGAGAGTATGATCAGTCTGTGCTAGAATGAAGCCTCTTCTTTTGACTGCTTGTGTGAATTTGTCGAACCATTCTCTGGGAGACTGTTTCAATCCATATAGAGACTTTTTTAGTTTACACACTGATCCATTTCCCTTTTCAAAACCAGGTGGAGGATCCATATAGACTTTTTCATGTAAGTCACCATTTAGGAATGCATTCTTCACATCTAACTGTTGCAGAGGCCAATCTAGATTGGCAGCAAGAGATAAGAGAACTCGAATGGTATTGACTTTAGCAACCGGAGCAAAAGTCTCATGATAATCTATCCCATGAGTCTGAGTGAAACCCTTTGCAACCAATCTTGCCTTGTATCTGTTGATGCTATTATCTGCATTGAATTTTATTGTAAACACCCATTTGCATCCTACTGCCTGTTTTCCTTTGGGTAGGGTCACTATCTCCCAAGTTCCATTTCTTTCTAAAGCATTCATTTCTTCAAAGACAACATCCCTCCATTTTTGATCATTGAGAGCCTCATGTATATTTCTCGGTATCTTTGTACTATCCAACATAGTATTGAAAGCACGAAACCCTGGGGACAACTTTCCATATGAAATATGATTAGAAATAGGATGAGTAGTACAAGATCGAGTACCTTTTCTGAGAGCAATGGGCAAGTGTAGATCATTTTCACCATGACACTCAAGTATTGGGGTGCTGGAACTAGAACATGGTTCAGAATCCTGGCAGTGTAGAGGCTCTGGATTATTCACACTTTGAGGAGGCTTTCGCCTGCTATAAACTTGTCCCCATTTTGAGGAGGCTCCTGATGGTGAGGATTCTGTAGCTCCCCCTGTTTCCAAAATTAGAGGTAATACTGTGGCATCAGTAGGTTCCCATGACTGATCTTCATCTACTCCTATCTCCCCCTGAAGAGAAGTCGAGGGGAAGAAAGGGTCATTTTCAGAAAAAGTGACATCCATAGAGACAAAGACCTTACGCAGAGAGGGTGAATAACATTTATAGCCACGTTGAGTAGGAGAATAACCAATAAAGACACACTGGAGAGACTTAGGATCAAGCTTAGACCGTTGATGAGAGGGAATATGGACAAATGCAACGCAACCAAATAACTTGAGAGGTAAGGAGGAGACACCTCGGAAGGAAGGGAAGATACAAACAAGACTAGAAAGAGGAGACTGAAATTTCAGAATGCGAGATGGCATTCGATTTATCAGATACGAGGCAGTGAGAACTGCCTCTCCCCAAAGATATTTAGGAACACTCGTGGTAAACATAAGAGCCCGAGCAACTTCAAGGAGATGTCGGTTTTTTCTTTCCGCAACTCCGTTTTGTTGGGGTGTGTCAGGACACGAGCTTTGGTGAAGGATGCCATGTTGGGAAATATATTCTCCAAGAATAGAGTTAAAATACTCTTTGCCATTATCTGTACGAAGAATTTGTATAGCAACTTGGAATTGGGTTTGAACCATGGCATGAAAATTTTTAAACACGGATGCAGCATCGGACTTATCCTTTAGAAGATACACCCAACAGACTCGAGAATGGTCATCAATGAAGGTAATGAACCATCGAGTACCTGAAATATTTTTAACACGGGCTGGACCCCATATGTCACTATGAATTAAGGAAAATGGGGAAGAGTCATGGTGAACTTTAGAAGGATAATGAGCACGAGTATGCTTGGCAAGTTGACAAATATCACAAGAAAACAAACTTGGACTTTTATGAATAAATAAGTTTGGCAACAACTTCTGAAGATAAATAAAATTTGGATGGCCTAGCCTACGATGCCACATCATAACATCATTACATGAATCAAAAGGAAACATAGAGTTTTTTCTACGAAAACAGCTTCATGAGTCACATCCTCCTCAAAGTAGTAAAGTCCACTATCCTCTCTAGCACTGCCAATCATCCTCTCCGAGTCCTGTTCCTGAAAAAACACAACCATGTGGAAAGAATTTAGCAAAGCAATGCAACTCAGAGGTGAGCTTGCTAATAGAAATGAGATTACAAGTCAGAGAAGGAACATAAAGAACTGATGTCAAAGTAATCAGCTCAGAAAGTTTAATGGTTCCGTGTCCCGCAATCTGGGAAAAACTGCCATCGGCGATCTTGACCCGAGAAGGTTCAGAATATGGAGTGTATGAACAAAACAAGCCAAGATTACCTGTCATATGATCAGAGGCTCCAGAATCAAGGATCCAATGATTTTGACTATCAACATGGAAAGCTGTACCTTGCTGGACCACATGACTAGTGGCCTTAGGAGGTTGAGTCAAAAGTCTCTGAAGTTGTTCAAACTTAGTCTTGCTAAGAAAGACACCATCAGAGTAAGAGGAAGAGTGTTTTGAGGAAGCCATGAATAGAAAGAGAAGGGTTGACCGTTGATGAAAAATCAAGTTTTGTAAATTTTTTATCTGACCTCTGGAACAGGAAGGGGAGAAGCCGGCGAGAAGGTCTGTGCAAGTCGCGGCGGAAAAAGACGTTGGGAAGGCGGCGCGTGGAGCTCACGCGCCGGAAACTGGCCGCGCGTGTGACGGCGCGTGGCGGCGCGTGCGGCGGTTGACGGCGATGGGTCCAGCGGCGGTCGACTCGTCGGATCCTTCTGAGTCGAATGGTCACCTCACTTTCTTGATCGGAGGTCAGTAGACTAGGTTTCTGTGTTGGACAGATTCAAGGAGGTGTTTAGGAGGTGTTTGACGGTGATGGAAGTGTTTGGATGGTTATTTCAGATTTGAATTAGGGTAGGAACGAACCCGCTCTGATACCATATTGAAAAGAAGTTTCTGTATATTGATTTTGAATAATTTACATGAGTGAGTATTTATACAAGAAAAAATCGCTAAGAATGACTAAGTGATGACTAATCAATCCTAATCACAATCAATTCTAATCAATCACAATCAATCCTAATCAATCATAATCAATCCTAATTAATAGGAAATAAAAACGGAAACATGTTTGGATTCTGATTTTCTACAAATTTGACCAGCAATTACCTGCTTCCAGCCGAGAGGGGTTAGGTGTGCATCAAAATGATCGTAAGATAAGTATGCATCATGGTTCTTCTCCCCTTCTACATTGTGAACCCCTTGGGCGTGCCTAACCTGTATAAATTGTACAGGACATTAATGCTATAAAAAATAAAGTAAATGATGAATGATCTAAAGAACCAGAACAAAACATGCTCCAACACACAAGCTATTAACGTCTTTACTTATGTAATGGCTAAAATACCAAGTTCGTGGAATTTAAGTCCTTATCAATTGAATTTCATGCACTTCCTACTCATTTTGAAGATAACATAATTAGAAAGTTCATCTTAAAATTTCATTCAGAAAGGGATAAGTAGTTAACACCAGTCCATATAGAAAATCACAGGTCATTAACGGCTTCAGATTTCGTGTGACACATCCGGACAAATATCATTTTTAGTATGATATGGAAAAAAAAAAAAAAAATCTGCTTCAAGGATAAAATTGCCACAAACCAGGTGAACAGTTTTGCAATGGTGCAATGGATAGAGACTTTGACCCGCAGCAGTATCCATACCTGCAAAGGAACACAAAGAAAAAACCAACAACAAAGCGTGATTTGTTGAAGGTATCACTAAACCAGCGTTGTGAAAAAGCAAAACTGCACGCCCTTGTCCAATACAAAAGTACATAAGCTACATACACAAACCAATCGCACAAATCAAGCGCAAAAAGGCTTGAGCAATCAGTGTTTGTACCCAGAGCATAGATACACAGTAGCAAACAATTGCAACTTGCAAGAATAAAAGGACAGCATAGGTCCCAGCAGTTGCAAGCAAATGCAAGTATAGATGCGAAAAAGAAAAATCTATCTCCGCATACATACGCTACCAACACAACATAGAGAACAGCACCAATGAGGAATCAGGAATGTAACACAACAAGGACTATTGCTGATATCACTAAAAACACTGCATATCCTCAAAATAAGGTTTGATAACTCGTTGAAATAAAAGAACAAGAAAAATAAAAATAAAAATAAAAACAAATTAACGAGGTGGATTTGAAGAAAATCTGCAAGCTCAACAACAATTACAGAATAAACGTATAAACTTAAAACAGTCTAGCCAAAAAAAAGTGCGAAGGTTCCCCGTGAATATTTAAAATCTGAAAGGAAGTGTAGAATTTAGTTTGGTTATAAAACAGATCAAATTCATCAAAAGCAGTTTAAACCGCCGCATTGATCTGATATACATGAAATAGGAAACGAACATTTCCTCGAACAAATAACACAAATTCTCGTGCAAGTAAGTAACAATATTGGATCGAGTTAATCAAAACTCAATCGAAAACAGAGTTGCTTAGAGGAAAGCGAATCGATAAAAAAATTAACACAGTTGGTGATTAGGTTGTGCATGAGAATTTCACATACCAGAAGAAGAAAAACGCGAGGAGAGAGTAGTTGCAGTTCCAGGTGAGGGAGGGAGAAACTTGAAAAAGAAGCAGCAGAGAAGGAGAAGCTTTAAAATGGGAGAGGGGACTAAGGTGGAAGCTAACAAACAAAAGTTTGGTCATTCTCACATGAGATCACATGGGAAGATTATTTAGTCTTTAATAACGGTATGCACTTGGCAGTTCGTGACTGGTTGAAACAAGAGCAGTTGAGGAGTGCGTAACAGTGTTTGGCTTCTCCTTCTACGCGGCTGTCTGTAACTGATGCAGGACCACTCTCTTCCACGTACGAGTGTTTTCTCAAGTTTAAAAGGTAAAAAATCTATTCATGTATTTGGAAAGTTGAAATTTTGAAAAATAGTTCAATTTAATTTGTAAATCAAATTTTGTATTTAAAATATGGCTTCAATGTCTTGGAAAATCTTTGGGGGCCAGAGGATAAGCCAAAAAATCTTCGGTTGGGGGATTAGTCTCGTCCTTTCTCCGGTTGCGAAGCTTAGTGCACCCACTGTTACAATGAGGGGCTAGCCCAAACGGGCCGTACCCCGAGGGCATGGTGCCCGGAGAAGGTTGAATGGGGATACCTCCTGGCAATGTACCAAAAAAAAAAATATGGCTTCAATGTTACGGTGCATATAGATAACTTATCTACATTTATTTTCAAAATGAGTCACCTGGGATTGGAAAAATAAAAAATTATAATGAGAAAAACTATTATAACCCCAAAATAAATTATAACTACAAAAATACTTTGATTTTCGCTCCAAAACGATGTCGTTTTGAGTTCAATGTAGATAATTTATCTACATTGACTATAAAAATATTAAAAAATGTGAACTTATTTATTTTAAAATTTTATGAAATTAATTGTTTTTGTTTTACAAATCCTATTAAATAAGAGAATTTGATAATAATTGATTTGGTTTTCAATTTAATTAATTTGATAAGTATATTTTTATAATTACAGATATTTGTTCTATTAAATGTTTTTAATTTACCTGAATTAACTATATGTATTTTTTAGAATTTAATTTAAAAAAATCTTAATATTTCTCTTTTTGACTTTTATTTTTTAAATTTTACCTAAATGTAAAAATACTAATATTGTGTACAAAATACGTGCTAATCAGAAACTATATTCTTTTGAAACTATATTTTTTCTATTTTGGATTTGACCACCTTACTAATTCTTTTGGCTGAAGTCAATGCCAAATTGGAAAGTTAATTTAAGAATCTCCTATTAGTAATCAGAAAATAAATTAATGGAGAAAGTTCAAAAAATCTTTTGTGGTTTGCTCCAAATTCATTTAAATTTTGGTATATTTTTTGCTTATCACTTATCTCTCATGTATTTTTTCATCCAAATTCATCTTTTTAATGCCATCAAATACTAGGTTAAGTTGTTTATTTTGCTTGAGTGAACAAGTAAGAAAACCATTAGAGAGATAAGTGATTAAAAAATAAAAATATAAAGGGGAAAGTGATAAAATATTAAATCATAGGGGATTTTTGAACTTTCTCCTTGTAATAACCAAAAGAAGAAGAAGAAGAAAATACTTGAAGTAACTAAGGAACGATATCCAAACAAGCTAATGAGTTATATGACCAATTCAAATAAAGGATGTTCTATTCAATATCCACTATTAATTTTTAATCTATTAAAAAAATGAATAGAGTTGAAATAGAATAAAAAAAATTAAATTATTAAGATAATAATTTTTTTCTTTAGCAACCATCTACATGTATAACAATAATATAATCAAATATATATAATGATAGACAAACATAAAAGACACATTTGAATGACAAACATAAAAATTGTATGTGGATGATATTTGAACAAAAACATCCTTTATTTGCGATACATATACCTCATTCAGTGAGGATATTGTAACTACAAAAAAATTGCACTACTAACTTACTACCTATCACATCACTATTGAATCAAAGAGAGAGAATGTTAAAAAGTTTCTGAAGAGAGAGAAAATGTTAATCTAATGATGATTAGATAGATAGTAAATTAGTAGTAGAAAATTTTAGTAGTTAGAATATCTCTCCTGTACAGCTTGTTGAGTTTGATATTGTTTCTCACGTCAAGGTTTTTGTTTTCTCTTGTTAATTGTTGCAAGGGAAAAATTCAAAAATCCTTTTGCGGTTTGATATTTTATCACTTACCCTCTTTACTTCTCTTTTTTAATCACTTATCTTCTATTTCTATTTTCTCGTAGGAGCAAAATAGACATGTTAACCCAATAATTTTAGTGGCATTAAGCGTGAACTTAGATAAAAAAATCACGATAAAAGTAAATGATAGGAAAGAATACAAATAATTAAATAATTTGGAAGCAAATAAAAGGAATTTTTTGAACTCTTTCCAAAAATTGAGTTGCTTCAAAAAAAATTTATCTTATCTCACTCACTCAACCTCTTTTCAAATATATTGTCATCTCATTCTTTTTATAAAAACAAACATTAGTATCTTAATTTTGAAATGTCCATTTTTTTTTTCATGCTACAGAACACCAAATGTCTCCTCCAGTAAACACAAATTAAATGTGGGTCTTATACTTTAAAAAAAATTTAAGTGACGCGAAAAATAATTTTTATGCAAGAAAAAGAATCTAATTCCAGTCCCATGAAAGCATGATTTTCCTTTATTTTATATGATTTTCAAGCAATCAAGCTCAAAAGTTTGCATTATAGTATTAGAATTTATAAAATTTTGGTTGATTGAAATTTTTAATTTGAAGTTGAATGTTCAGTCTGCAATTAATTGTGCCTAAAAATTTCTGACTTGGAAAATTCACTATTATGGACGCTGACGTACACAGATTGGACTAACTTGTCTACAGTTGCTTGTCTTCGTGTAGTTAGCTGTACAATGCAGTCCACACCACATGTCATACTTTTGTACTTGGAAGTCATCTATCAAAAACGATCTCCATATGGAACAAAATTTTTGTACTAGGAAGTATTCAAGTGAATACTTTCTTTTTTCACATTAAAAAAAAATATGTTCGGAATTTTTTTTTAAAAACTGGTAAATGTTTTTCCAAATATTAAAAAAAAAAACCTATTTGAGTATTCCTATAACACCAAAATTTTGTTCCTTAGCAGGTAAAGTTTAAATAACTTTTTTTAAAAAAAAATCATTCTACAATACGTGTCACCGTACAATACAATACAATCCACATCTCATTCTTTTTTTGAAAAGCAAACAGGAAACATAAAAACAAAAAAAGAAACTAGGAACACCTCCTAGACCAAACTACTCCTACATAGTCCCTTTCAAGTTTGTCACGACAACCAGAAGGAGGCGAGTCAAACTCTTGTAAAGACCAATCAAAGGAGTAGGCAAAAGAGGCCATCCAATCGGCAACCCCATTCCCTTCCCTATGAATATGGGAAATTCTAACCCTCCAATTCCAATCCAGCATATTCCTTATGCGCAAGACCAAGTTAGAGGCTGGATGATGAGAGCTGCACCCTTCTCTTATGAAAAACTGGGCTACTAAGGAATCACCTTCAAGCCAGACAAAACGAAAACCTTTCCTCCATGCAATCTCAAGCCCAAGGAGACAACCCCAAAGTTCTGCTAACAAAACATTACCACAGCCAAGATTTTTACAAAAGCCAACAAGCCACCTTCCACTAGCATTCCTAAATACACCCCCACAAGCAGAAGCTTCTCCATTATTCATACTTGACCCATCCACATTGAGCTTAACCCAAGGGTCCGAAGGAAAAACCCAAGAAACTAATTTCTCTTTATTCGAGTTAGTCTCAAGACCAGCAACCCGAAGCGTGTTTTCTGACCAAATAACTTTTTTATGATTTAATGTGCAATCACTTACTCTTTTTAATTTTTTTAACACTTATCTTTTGTTTGATTTTTTTTATTTACGTCACCTAAATAGAGCTAAAAACTTATATCAACTATTCATTTTGTTCTTGAAAAGTAAAACGCCCGTGTGAAATTTTTCTATTCTCTTTCATGATTTTTATAGATTTTTATCTTCTTCATATTATATAAATATTTTCACTAGTTGGTCATTGTATTTGAAAATTGATCATACTGATATTCTCAAATTCTTTTTGTGAAGATACAGTAAATATAACATAATTCATAAAATAATTAAGATAAAAAAATAAAGTGACATTTTTTCTTGAATAAAAATATAAATAAAAACACCAACCAATCTTTTTTTTTTTTTTTTTCTTGACAGACTTTAAAATTTGTCATCTTTTAGTATAGTTGAGCAGTAAGTTATGGCTAAAGAGAAAAGCCTGACTGCACGAGGACTTAAAAATCGTAAGCACGTGAGGATAGGAATATTCCTACATATGTATAAAAAAAGGAATATTCCTACATATGTATAAAAAAAAAAGGAATATTCGTACATGGTGCTGAAGAAGAATAGGGAATATATGGTTAATGGTAAGAGAAAAAAGTGATTATCGTTTTTTTTTGTTTTTTTAAGAGCATCTAATAAATAAAACAAGCAAGGAAAAAATATTTCCCCCGTTACTGGGCTTATCGTTTCTCGGGCTATTTAAGATAATTTTATCTCCGGCTAGAAAATTATAACCGTACAAAGATAGATTAATTGTGATAAAGGAAGAGAGATAAAGAGAATCATAACCATTCAAAGGTGAATCAATTAATATAAGAAAGTAAATAAATAAAATGACGTAGTTTTGTGGTAGCAGGAGATAAACTTATCGCAAACTGCTCGAGAAATGTTTTTCAGTGAACTCAAAACGATGTTATTTTGAGATTATAAGATTAAAAAATTATAACGATAAAAACTAATATAATCCTGTAATATATTACAATTACAAAAACACATTGATTTTGTTCCAAAATAATATTGTTTTAGGCTCACCGAAAATAATTTATCTCAATTGAGAGGAGAAATGATTTACCTCATAAGTTATAACTATTTTGGAACATGAAAATCCTATCCAATTCACTTGAATTTCATTGTATCTCGTTCATATTATTTATTTTCTTGCACGACAGATGATTATAAAAAGGAAGGAAATCACATATTGGGTTTCCACTTTGGGCTTTCTAGTGGCTGAAACTCTTATCCATTATATTAAGGTCTCCTTTATGGGCTGCATACATTCAACTGAGACACAATTCAGTGAAGTCCCCGAAAACTAAAACACTCAGAGAGAATTAGCGAGTTCTCTTTTTTAACCCATCTCGTATACAAAAAGCACTATACATGATACACAGATAAATAGGAGGCTTGCACGGGAGTTGACCCAAAAGAACAAGTTCTCTTTTTTTAACCCATCTCGTATAAAAAAACCAAATGAAACTAATTTAGAATTAGCGAGTCATGTGAAAAAGATTTTTTAATTTAACTTATGCAAAGTGAATATTGCATTTCAGAGAAAAAGTATAAAGCTATAAATAAAATAAAGGGAATTGTTATTGGGCGCCCATATTGCAAAAGGCTATGTAGCACCGATATGACACGCGACACGTGACACGACACGACACGTGACACGACACGACATGTGACACAACACGACACGACACTCCTAAAAAATTATGGATTTCGACACGTTGGGACACGTTTTAATATTAAATAATATTTTTAATTTATATAGTGTATATTTCATTTAATATTTAATAATTTAACAAAAAAATGAAACTGAATTAATAATACCCATCAATACGTTCTAAAGATGGAAGCTTTAATCAAAAAAATAAGAACTGGGATGAGAGAGATATAATATCAGATAGAGAGATCAAATCATATTAGAGAGAGATCAGAGAGAAGAAGATACAACAAGAGCGTGATAGGAATTGATAACAATGATGCTGAGATGATCTCTTATCTACTTAAGGGAAAAAAAGACAAAGAGATAAAATTGATATGATCAGGTTGAAGCTTTATTAATATATTTTAAATTTTAAAAAAAATAATTTTTTTTTAAAAAATTAAAAAAAACAAAAATAAAATTACGAAAATGCCATTTGACCGTGTCGGACACGGTCAAATTCGCGTGTCGGAATGGTCAACGTGTCGGAAAAAGTCAACCGCGTGTCCGACACCGTGTCGGAGCGTGTCGCCGTGTCGGACCCGACTCTTCCTGTTTTTACAAGTGTCCGTGCTTCCTTGGCAAAAGGCCCATGAAAGAGTTACAGAACGAAGAAGTTAAAGAAATAAGAGGAAAGAATTCTTGATTGATACTAATCCTAATGTGACATTAATGGATCTAGCATTGGGATCCCAGAAAAGGGATCAAAGAACCAGAATTCTACTATCAACATGTAAATTTTATGAATAAGAAGTTAAGCCTTCGGGTGTCACACTCACTCACTATGATATAAGTTATCACTATGCAAATACACCATCCATTTGGCTATATTGTTACTCTGTGCACAGTGATCTGCCACTTCAAATGTATCTCCTTCATAGATACATGAGAAAGCCCTAGATCCAAAATCAATTTATCAATTGTTGACTAGACATCTCTATTAAATGGACGGAACATGAATAAATTTTACAATTTTCATAATTATATATGGATTAATTATTTGTCATGTCACTTGACCGTCATGTCACTCAAAACTAAGTCATTTTGGATATTTATTTTTCTTATTTAATTGATGGAAAATGGATATTATAGTTTTTTCTCTTCCTTTATCATCATTGATCCACCTTTGTATAGCCATGATTCTCTGACGGGACAAATCTTTATGTCAAGTGACTTGACATCCAATTAACCCAGTATATATATATATATATATATATATATATATATATATATATATATATATATATATATATATATATATATAGGCAGGATCCTTTGACACCAGTGTCAAATTTGAAATTTGACACCTTATCTGAGAGTCGTTAGATCAAAAAAGATCAACGACTCTGATTTGTAAGCATATGACACCATTGATCTTTTTTAATCTAACGACTATCAGATAAGGTGTCAAATTTTAAATTTGACACAAGTGTCAAAGAATCCTATCTCATATATATATATATATATATATATATATATATATATATATATATATATATATATATATATCATCTCAATTTCAACTGTTAATTCTTTAATTAGCAGTTAAAATTTTGTATTTTTCTTCTTCTAAAGTGCACTCATTAGTCATTACTTTAGCGGAGACAAATATGGGATTTTTACATGAGTTTAATATTTTTTATGTTGCAAGAGATAAAATTATTTGCACCACTAGGGTTAGCCTAGTGGTGTGGGGTGAGTGTGTTAGGAGTGTGTAGTGTAGGGTGTTGTGTTCAATTCCTTGTAACCTCCAAAAAAAAAGATAAAATTATTTCCTACACATATATAAAAGTTTATAAGGCCTTACACACTTTTATATATGTGTAGAAGATAATTTTATTTCCTACAATATAAGAAACATTAAACCCTTTTATATATACTTAACAAAAAATAATATTTGACATGATACTATCATAACCTTTTGCTGACCCATACACTAATTATGATTAGTTCCAAAATCTCTATCATTAATGGGGAAAAGGCACTGAGAAATAATTCAAACCAAGGCTCTCTATCATGATACGAAAATACATGTTCGATCTTTAAATTCGTAATTGATAGAGATATAACTTTATTTTGTTTTTATCAAGAAGGGGTTGCATTTCATCATTAATAGAGACAAATTATTTCTCATTGCTATTTGAAGCAGAATATACTATTATCAGTTAGAGACGAAATTTTTTCTATCTCTAAATTTTGTTCCTAACCCATACTTTTTTAATAGTGGTTATGGTATGTACTATTATATGTTTAATAAACCACTGAGTACCAATATTCATAAAAAGTATAAAATAGTAGTTACACGCAGTGACGAACTTAGAATTTTATTTTATGTGTGTATATTTATGGCGTGGGTTCGGGGGCAGCACCCCCGAAGATTTTTTTTTATAAAATTTTTAAATGTATTAAAAAATATATAAATAAAAAAAGAAAACTTTAACTTAACATAAAAAAATTAATAATCAAGAGTGAACTAAGCTGTTACAATAACAAATAAAATAAATATAGAAAGTTACCTTTCATTGAGACTTGTCGAATTACTACGAACTTACAATTTTTTATCCTCCTTCAGATTTTAGATAAGATCCCGATTTTAACTACCATGGTTGGACTTATGTTTACTTTTTTCTTTTCAATCTTCCTAATTTTTTTTTCTTTTTATTTGATCTAAATCATCCACCCCTTTGAAAAAGAAAATAAAACTCAAATTTTTGTGTCTGCATGTGCAGACACATGCAACAGAGACAGAGTGCGTCTGCCAGTGGTTATTGGAGGAAATAATATCCAAAATAATAAAATTGCTTTGTTTAAAGTACTTTTCGTAATTAAACTCATTATCCAACCTAATATATTGGCGAAAAAATTCACTTAGCAAAAGTATATTTTTTTATATTTTTAAATATCAATTAAAAAATTAATTTTGAGGCTTAAACATAACATAATGCCGAAATGTATTGAATAAGAGAGCTATGTTCTGTAAAAATAATATTCAATATTCAAAGTTCAACCACCTATGATTGAAGTCCTTAACACCCTTTTTTTATACTGTTAATCAACCCTAAATACCTAAAATAAAAAAAATAAAAATGGATTATATAATCCAATCAATATTACACTCATCTAAAATAAAAAAAAAAAATTAAATTGACCTAATAATTAAAAAATTATAAGAAGAATCTAAATCCCGTCCAATCTCGGTCTTCCCACCTAAATCAATTTTAGGTGCATCACAATATTTTAATTTTTTTTTTAAAATAATGAATATATTAAAACATTTCTTACTTGAGACTACAACTTATGTAACTAATCCTTTTCTTCCTTTAAACTTGGAGAAAGACTTGCTAGAAATTACACTCTTCTAACCTCATTTTTTTTTATTGACTTGCTGGCATTAACATCTAAATAGGTATCAAGAATTTCCCGTGCAAGGACATAAATTGAAACTGGAATATATATGTCTGAACTACTAATCATTCTTACCACGGTTACCAATTACTAATTAATTAAATATGAATTATGTGTGAGAAAATCTTACTGACCATTGCCGTAAGAGATAATGAATCGCAACCCTCGCTGTCACTAACAGTACCCTAAATAATTTATCAATATCAGTATATCACTACAATAACAAAATCAAATGAAGAAGTAGAATATAATGGTTTATAAGTAGATTTTCAAGATTTTATTTGCTATTTTAATTCAGCCATGATTTAGTTTTGTCTTTAGTGCTTAGTTTGAAAATGAGCATCATATATATGGGTCAGGATCATTTTACATCGGTGTAATTATACTCTCAATCTTGATCATTGATTCTATTTATATCTAATGGTTCTAATTTATTAGATATGTGAACCGTTAGATGTAAGAAAAGAAATGATCATTTAGTATAAGACTTCTTATTCTTACACCGGCATAAGAATAACCTGTCATTATTATTAGTGGATAAGACTTCTTATTCATCAAGCATTTGGGTTTTTCTAAACATTTTTTATAAGATCCTGTTGGCTTCTTTGGGGATTTGGATCCTTTAGGATGAGAGCTTGGCAAAGTTGGAGGTGTTAAATGCCCATCATCAGTTTGTGCATACTTGTGTCCAATACTTGGACACTATGAAAGTGGATCTCATTACTTTTGTGTATGACACTCCAAGGAGGTTGGAAATGAAGATCCTCTAGGAAGAGTTAGAGATCATTAACCCTTCTGTTGATAATCATTGGCTGCTAATGGGAGATTTTAACTCCATTTTCAATGATTACACGAAGATTGGTGGGAATGAGGTTTATTGGAACAACATTTTCGATATACAACATTGTTTGTATAATCGTAACATCAAAAATATAGGGTTTAAGGGGCTTGATTTCACTTGGGAACGTGGTAGACTTCATGAAAGGATCGACATGGCTTGTTCTAGTGAAGCTTGAAATATTTCTTAGCCTAACCAGTTCATTTCTCATATTTCCTTTTTTTGATTCGAATCATAGGTCGATTCTTCTTATTAATGGTGGGCATTCTAAACCGTGTGAGCATACAGAAATTTTAAATTCCTTGCAGCTTGGCTAACTGACCAAGGATTTAGTACTCTTATCAAGAAGAGTTAGGAGAACAATGTGGATTGTTTGTATACGAGAAACAGGTTTGAGACTAATGTCAAGATTTTACAGCAAAATAATTTCAAGGAGAGTATCAAACAAAATAACAGAATTTACTCTCTGTTAAAATGTCTTGATTGCTACATATATGGGTATTATGACGATAAAGTGGAACTTCTTCAAAAAAGCCTTTGGAAGGATCTCCAAACCATCCTTGTGAGATAAGAATTGACTTGGTTTCAGAGATCTCGTAGTCAATGGCTAAAATATGGTGACAATAACTCTAGATTCTTTCATTCTTCTACGATGGCCATAAGAAGACACAACATAATTGTCACCCTTAAAAATGAGCAGGGGAACTAGGTTGCTGATACTAAGGAGCTAGTCAACATGGTTGTTTCTCTTTTTAAAACCTGTTTAAAGTTGATGAAGTGAATGATGGGGAATTTTCTAATCAGAATACTTTTCGTATTCTGTCTGCTATATAGAAGGTTTATCTTTCTAAAACACCCAACAAGGAGGAAATTAGCAAGACTATATTTAGGATAGGAAAGTTCAAAGCCCCTGGTCTTGATGTGTTGAATGCCATCTTTTTTCCCAAGCCAGTGGTATATTGCAGGGGATTCAGTTTGCAAGCTTATTGATGAGATCTTTTATTATCTTGAGAAATCTAGGGAGATAAATAGTACCTTGATTTACCTTAATCCCAAAAGTGAGAGCCCTGAAAGTATGAGGGACTTTTGGCCTATTAGCCTTTGTAATGTTATTTACAAAGCCATTACAAAGATAATTGCTGAGAGATTAAAGGATTTGATGCCTAGGATTATTTCCCCAAATCAGTGTAGCTTCATTAAAGATAGACAAAGTGCCGATAAGATTATTATAGCCCAGGAAGTCATTCATTCTATGCGCACTAGGAAAGGCAGTAAAGGATGAATGATGATAAATGTAGACTTGGAAAAGGCCTACGATCGTTTAAGTCAAAGATTTGTGCATGAGACCTTAAAAGCTATGTAGCACCGATACGACACGAGACACGTGACACGACACGATACGACACGACACTCCAACACGTCAATCCTAAAAAAATATGAATTTTGACACGTTGGGACACGTTTTAATATTAAATAATATTTTTAATTTATATAGCGTATATTTCATTTAATATTCAATAATTTAACAATAAAATGAAACTAAATTAATAATATCCATCAACACGTTATAAAGGTGGAAGATTTAATAAAAAAAATAGGAACTGGGATGAGAAAGATAGATAATATCAGATAGAGAGATCAAATCATATTAGAGAGATAGATCAGAGAGAAGGAGATACAACAAGAGCGTAATAGGAATTGACAACAATGATGCTGAGATGGTCTCTTATCTACTTAAGGGGAAAAAAGACAAAAAAATAATATTGATATGATCAGGTGGAAGCTTTATTAATATATTTTAATTTTTAAAAAAAATTAAAAAAATAATTTTTAAAAAAATAATAATTTTTTTCGAAAATGTGTCGAAATGGTCAACGTGTCGGGAATGTTGACCGCGTGTCGGACACCGTGTCGGAACGTGTCGGAGCGTGTCGGCGTGTCGGACACGACACTCCCAGTTTTTTGGAGTGTTCGTGCTTCCTTGCTTAAAAGACATTGGCTTCCCTGAATATCCTACCCACTTGTTATACAGTTGTATATCCACAGCTTGTATGAACATTTTATGGAATGGAGTTACTACTAGGAATATTACGCCTGGTAGAAGAATCAGGCAATGAGATCCTATATCCCCGTACTTATTTAACCTTTGCATAGAAAAACTGGCTTATCTTATTCATATGGCAGTTGAGACTATAGCTTGGAAGCTTATTCTATTGAGAAAAGATGCTCCCCCCCTTTTCGCACTTGTATTATTCTTTGTTGATGATATTATTCTGTGTGTTGAGGCTAGCTTAGAACAAGCTCATATGATAAATCAGGTCTTGAAGATTTTTGCTGATGCTTCAGGTCAAAAAGTGAGTGGAGATAAAACCAGAGTTTATTTTTCCAAAAATGTCAGTTTTGGGAGAGCTAAAGATATCAGTGATTGCCTTGGTGTTGGTATTACTTCGGATCTTGGTAAATATCTAGGGGTTCCACTCCATCATAAAAGAGTCACTAAAAGTCACAACTAGAAAAAACCTGTATAGCGACGAAATTGCTATGGAAATTTCGTCACTAATTTCATCCTCGCTACTGCTTTTCGTCACAAATTCCCTCACAAAATCGTTTGCGAGGGAATTTACGACAGAAAATAATAGCGAGGATGAAATTAGCGACGGAATCTCCATAGCAATTCCTTCACTATACAAGTTTGTTCTAGTAGTGAGTACTTACAAGAACGTTTTAGGCAGAGTTCAGGTTCCTCTCATGAACAAATGAAGACTCATTTGGTGAGCTGGAATAGACTTTGCCGCCCAAAAAAGGATGGGGTCTGGATTTCAGAGATTAAAAAAAGATCAACAATGCTTTTTCTATGAAGTTAGGTTTCAGGCTTTGACTAACAAAGATGAGCTTTGGGTTAAGGCGCTTCGTAGTAAATACAAGGATCAAGAAGGTTCTATTCCTAATATTAATAGTGGTAGAAATGTCTCCAATACTTGGAATGGTATTCAACGAGTCTAGGACCTTGTCCAAGTGGGCTCTAGGTTAATCCTTGGTGATTAGTCCAACATTGCTTTTTGGTTTGACAGATGGGTTCCTTGTTTAAATAGACTTATAGATAATGTTATTGCCAATGTTCTTGAAGAAGCTAAAAGCTAGAAGGTGATAGACTATGTTATAGATGGGGTTTGAAATCAAAATGAATTCAATTATTTTCTCACAAGTGACTCCTTCGATGTTAAAGAAAATATAGTCCCTCATAGTAATCTTGAAGGGCATGACAAGGTGATATGGATTCATTCTCCGACTGGTTTTTTTACAATCAGCTCGGCCTATAATTACCTTTCCATTTACCATAATAACTCTAATCCTAAAGTCCGGGTTCTAGTGTGGAAATGGGAAGGGCTACATCGCATTAAGTATTTTCTTTGGCTTCTTTTTGGTAACAAATTGCTAACTAATGCAAAGAGATATCAGACATATATGGCGAAATCTGATTCCTGCCCAAGATGTCACTCTTTGGCTGAAGACACTAATCATATTTTTAGGAGATGCACCTGGGCTAGAGAGGTGTGGAAGCTCTGGTTAAACAACAGGGAAATAAACTCCTTTCTTTGTAATGACATGGATAACTGGATTGAGAAGAACCTAAATCGGAGAAACCAGAATGCCATGTGGAGACTAAAATTCTGAGTGATTTGCTGGTTCATTTGGAAGGAAAGGAACAACCTGATTTTTAATGGAAAAAGCTCTTCTCCTAAGGATATTTTTATTCAGGCTTCTGTATTTGCTAACAGCATTAATTTTACTAATGATATCCTATCAGGTGCTGGCCTTGCCTTGGAAACCTATAAGGAAATCTTGATTAGCTATAAGCCTCCTCTGGTCTGTTGGTTTAAAATTAATATTGACAGATCGTGTTTAGGCAATGGATCCAGGTTAGCTTGTGGTAGGGTTATAAGAGATGAGTCAGGGAATTAGGTTATAGGGTTTTTCAGGAAGCTTAGCCATGGGACATCTCTAATGGCTGAACTTTGGGGCGTCATAACAGGTTTGGAATGGTTTTTTCAGATTATTCTTGAAGGAGACTCACTGAAGGTAAAACACATAGTAGCAGAGGGTTGTGTCAGCTCTCACCCATGTTATCCTCATATGAGTATAATCATATCGTTGATTTCTCAGCCTAGGAGGGTGGAGATGTGTCATATTTATAGAGAGGGTCGAATCCGGGTGACGAACTAGCTAGATAGCTACTCATGCAGGGCTCTTCTGATTGGAATACTCATTGGTATGATAGTGCTCCTAATAAGTGGAGGGACTTGAACTCTGATGATGTAAAGGACTCTGCGTTGCCCAGGATAATTAGTGTTTAGTCTGCTCTTTTTCTTTTTTCCTTTCGTCTGTATTCAAAAAAAAAAATGTTTCTATTTACTTACCTAGATAATTATATCCTTAATCTATCTATAGTCTTGGTTGATTTTTCTCAGTTTTTTTTTTTTCCAAGTGCCCCCACCCAAATATTTGACTTGAAAATATTAGTTTGGTCAAGGCTAGCTCAAACGGAGATGCTTTTTCTCGTATATATAACGACAAAATTAGCTTACAAAAAAAAAACGAAAAAATTAATGAATCACCCGGTATAACCCAAATTAAGTGGGAAGCTTATAAATTCAATCCTTTTTTGCCCCTTCAAATGAGGAACAAGGTTTTCCAAATGGTTTGCGTGTACAGTTGTAATTCAATTGAAGAACGAATATTGTAGATTTCTTTATATACCACATTAAAAGAAGCTTAATGCAAAATCTCGTACGTTGCCAGTGCTGCATTAAATTCTATATTTCTATTTGCAGTAATATATATATATATATATATATATATATATATATAAAAGAACATATTCAATTCCCTTGAAGTGGGTACGTATATGGAAAAACTAGATTTCGTTTTTTTTTTTTATGTTGTATTTGTGTACAGTATGGATGGGATTTCTGCATTGATTTGAATGTGAATATACCAATATTAGTTTAATTTTAATTAATATCCGTGAATGATTATCATTAAGGTTGCTGATAATTACATGTAGACGTCTGATCAAGTGTGTCTTGAAAAATCGATTGGTTCTCTATCGCATAAAAAAACAAATACTAGATTACATTGTAGTGCGACCACCCGACACAGCCATTCAAATTGCATGGACCTGAACGCATGAGAAGATCATAATTCACAAGCACTTGCTCGGTTATGGATAAATTTAATTAACAGATAACTAGTAGTTAGAACTGAGCCAGTCATTGATCTTATGGAGACCATAAAGGATCGGTCTTCATGAGAATCTCAGATAAAATATTAATTAACCAGCTTGCAATACCCTTTTTGTTTTTTCCCTAATAATATTCTTGAAGGATCAATGGACCACTACTAGGCCAATTATAAGTTGTGGTCCATATGTGTAAGAAAAAAGCGTTCTATGTATGTACCAAAAAAAAAAAAAAAAAGCGTTCTATGTTGCTTATAAGGTGGGAGAGGTGATATGATCTGCACTCAATAATGTTCCAAAGATATGGCATAAATTAATAATGCCATTAGATAGTAACCAACTTGAGAAATATTATTCGTCCATCAAATTAGAATGAAATTTTTCCAACATTGAGGCAACGTGTGTAGGTGGGTTTACTTGGTTCTCACGAAATATACTTGTTCGAGATCAAAGACCAAGTATCCTTATCTCCAAAAAAAAAGAAAAAGAAAAAAAAGACCAAGTATTCTTGTATAACTAATTAATATTTTTATATTGTCATCGAGTTGATTTAACAGAACTTTCTCACTATCAATCATTCAGTACTACATTCCACATTTCCAACTTTAACTAGGGATACAGATATTATGAGTAAGAATGGAAGATGAACAGATAGAGGGAATTGAAAATGGTTTTTCTATTTTTATTTGACAGTACTTACTAGGAGACGAAAACTAAATTATGAGATGACTGAAAAAATTCATTTGTCTCAGTCACAAATATATACATGGCTTTCGCAATTTTAATCCAAGTATAGTAAAAGCGAAATATCTCCTCAAAAGTGTTTCTCCAAAAATCGAACTTATGAATTTGGGGTTTAAACAATCACTTCTAACCACCATTGGGTATATGGGAAAATTGTAAATCCAATTGTAACCATTATTCGGGTTAAAACAAAGGGAAACATTTTACCCAAAAAATAAAATAAAAAACAAAGGGAAACAAATAATGTTATTTCCTTAATTGTAAGCTTAAATGTTAACCAATTCAACGTATCAATTTCTACTTGGAATAGAAACTCAATAATTAATTAAGTATCAAGTTAGGGGGAGAATAGGTTACCATTGATGTAGAAAATACAAAATATCAACTTATCCAACCCATTTATTATGATTTGTATTTCTGACTTCACCATCGATGGTACCGTTCCCTAGTTAGGCTTCCCATGTCTTGTTTTTTTTTTTTGTTAAACATTAATGGGTGTCTGAAATCTTAAATGGACCTGACTAATCTAGTTTCGGGTTTGAGTCTTTCCATCTTCCCAGGAATTGTGATTCTTAATTGGAAATCAAATTCATTACTGTTTGGGCAGGTCAAATTCTAAAATCTAATTAGGCCACTATTAAATCCACAATTCTTGAGTTCCCATATCTTGTTTTAACAAAAAGCATATCAAATAAGAGGAATGATTTATTGTTAGAATGTGAAAGAAACAAACCTAAATCATTAAATCCTACATAAATGGTCAAAAATCAAAAGAAAAAAATAAATAAAACTATATGACTGTTTAAATTAATCATGTCATCTTAATTTATTAAATATCTTTAATCTGAACTATTAATTTAATGTATAGTGGTTAAGATATGCTCACACTAGCTCTCATGATAAACTACTTCTTTCACTTTATATGTTTTAAGGGGAAAAGTTTTGAACTTTTAAATGACAGAAGGTTGTATTTTTTTAGCAATAATTACTATGTACTCCGAATAGTATATAATTACAATATTAAAATTGTATTTTTTTTTCTCTCTTCAAAAGCTATCTGCTGACATGAAAAGTAAAAAAAGTACAACTTTAATATTATAATTATGTACTACTTGTAGTATATAGTTATAATTACTAAAAAAACACAACATTGTGTACTTTAAAAGACACACACTAAACCCATGATTTATATGTGTGCAATGAAAAATGTGTGAAGGACTTTAATAAATAACTATCAAAGGATGAAATTCGATTTATAATTTATTATATAATATTTTAAATTTAAATGAACAGCTTGCATGCTTATACCCTCCATGTGTGACGACGATGTTTTAATTTAATTAAGTTTGTTAAAAAAATCCATTTACAATTGTATTGTACATATGAAACAGAATTTATATATAATAAAATTTAAATTGTGATGTAAAAATTATCTTTAAAATTAATTAGTATAAAATGGGTTTCTTGCAATATATTTGATATAAATAAATATATTAAGGGAGACCTAAGCATAATAATATGTGTATAATTAAAAAATAAATAGACTCATAATAATTAAAAATTTGAAATGGAACTATAAATGAATAATTGCTTAATCTTAAGCTAATTTACTAAACAAATTGTGCATGTCATTCTCAAAATATAACGTATATATATTCGTTCCATCATATAATTTTCCAGCTCACGCATTCTTTCTTTTCATTCTTTAATTGTTTTTTTTCTCTCTCTATTTCTCGTATAGTTTTTTTAGGAAAAACTTTACTTTCATCCACTGTGAATTTATGTGTGTATCATTTTGTCCCCTATAATTTGAAAATTATTACTTATATCCATTGTGGTTTTATTATGTGCCATTTAACCCCTGAACGACTAAAATACTCTCATAAAATAAAATATCAAATTATCCCTAATTAAAATTAATACCCTAAAAATAAAAAATAAATCATATCTTTCTCCATTCTAATTTTGCAGGAGGAGCTGTATGTTTTCCAGCATCCATTTTTCCTTGTTTCCTATACTTTGTGGTATACACATCCGTCCATGTGCGATTTTTTTTTGTTTATTATATTTGTTTTGTCACTTTTATTTTATTTTATTATTGTAAGGTGTTAGCCTCCTATATGATGTCACGCTCTCCTCTTGGTTCAAAAACCTTGGCTGAATTATTTTCTTGGCGGAAAGTATGCAGAAGTGTATCACTAGTAACTACATTTGGAGAACTACTGATCCTCTATCTGCATTTCCGGAAAAAATATCCTTACGTCTTCAAGAGTACAACATCTGCGTTTATATATATGTCTCTAAACTTGTACAACAAAGCAAGCTTGAGCTAAATAAAAATCGTCAGAGAAGATTAAGATAAAAATAAAATATAAAGATCGTCGATTGGGAACCATTTGTCGAGGTGGAATATAAAGATCTAAACATCAATTTGAAAGAACAACGATCTGCCTCCGTTGACTAGCAAAATTTCCAAAGTTTAATAACATAAAGATAAAATATATTATGATTTTCTTTTAATTAAGGATATTTTTGACAATTCATCTTTAATTTAGTGTTTTGTTTGTCATGAGTGTTTTAGACATTTTATATAATGAGGGTATTTTAGTCATTTATGGGGGTTAAATGATACATAATGGAACCACAATGGATATAACTGATAATTTTTAAATCACAAAGGGCTAAATGATACACTCACAAACCACAATGGGTAAAATTGAAGTTTTCTTTTTTTTTATTCTATAACAAAGTAACAAGTTGGATTATACAAACTTAACTGCACCAAATTCTTGCCCTTTTCAACCTCGTCAATTAACTATAACTGTTATTATCACATATAAAAGCTCGTTATTTGAAAATGAATATTCTACATATGTCTGTTGGCCACTTGAATTGTAAATTCATTGTCAATAGAGTGAAAAGCAATAAAACCTGCATGATCCAATGCATCTGTCAACATTAGTATGCTGCCATTGACATTGATTCTTAAGCTATAGACAGAAAAACTTATATCAGCAAGGTATCCTATGACCAAAACGACAAACACTAAAGGCAGACATGGCTTGTCACAAGGTTACAAGGATATGTTACTATGTCATCGATAATAACCTTCAGAAACATACACCAAGTTCTCTGATTTGGTTTCATTATTTGCTGAATCAATAATTCTTAGATCGCGCCGCATAATATGGCATATAAGATTTGTACCTCTCGACGTTGCGGAAGCTTAGAAGTGCGAAACAATGGCACTCAAAAAAGAAAAAAAACACTTTACTGTACAATTATTCTTTTGTTCATAGTTGAGACTTTCCAGTTGAGTGCCAGTACTTTTGCATGAAGTAGCTAAGTACTCTGGTGAAGAGCAAAAGTTGCGAGGGAGTCCAGAAGTGTGCCTAGAATCTAGAAGCACTAACTAGAAGATTTTAATTAAAAATTTATTCAAATATAAAATAAACCAATTCAAATACGCAGTAAATAATTATAATAATTATGTTTGCTTCATCATCATATTATATTGTATTATAATTTATAATACAGTATTGATGTGTTACATCAAGCTTGTTAAATTAGAATTTATGTTTTTTGAAATCAAACTCTTAACCTAATAACTTTTTATTTAAAGTCATCAGCATGTGTCAATATTTGATTTTTGCTTGAGCCTTGTTAAGGAAAGGTGTTACCTTACAACCAATGGCACAAATGACTGAGGCGTGGGAAAATAAAGGAAAAGATTGAAGTAATTCATAGCAGGAAAGGAGATGGGTCACGAGCATGACTTTTTGATGATGGAAGGGTGAAAATATATTTATATATATATATGGTGGAATGGTGGGGACGTGGGGTTTGCTGCTCCTTCTCGTTTTCTTACGCTCGTGATCATTGATCAAGCTAGGAACTGATCTCTCTCTTTAGGACATTATAACATGAGTTTTTCGTTTTGAAAAGTTTTAATTCGAAAATTTTATTACTCACAACTTTGTCTAAATCACGATTTTTGAAGTTCCAAACCATGAACAGAACTCCTTGATGCGTTTGCCTTTGCCTGTTTTTGGTTTCCCGTTGAGCATTATTTTATACATATATATAGTTACCTCACATGGCAATACCTTAAAAAGAATTGATACATAGCTAGATAGAATCGAAGAAGCCGCAGGTGCAGGGATTAGAATAAGAACCACTCTCAGTCACTCTCACATGATAACCTAGGCGCAAGGAATTGGACAAACCTACATCTAATTAAAAAAAAAAAAGGCAAAACGACGTAGCCTTTAATAGAAAAAAAGTTGTTTACTTTACAGCACGGTACCTAATAATATTGTAGCTCAATATGGAACCTAATATTGTCGCTCAAGATGGAGTAAAATTGTTAGGTAATAGTTAAGCATTGTTCATTGTAAGTACTCTAACTGAACACTTAATGGGTAAACATATTTTTTCAGAGTTAAATAATAAATATATATTTATCATTTATTTACCATCTAATATATATTTAACGTTGAATAGATTGCGAATAGTAAGTATTAGATAATCAATCAATATAAAATCAGATTCTAAATAAATTTGATAGGTAGAGAAAATATGCATTATTGATTGAACTCTTTGTATACAATATGAAAAAACTAACTTTTCACATTGATTGAGGAGGGTAACAGACTAAGAACAAAACTTATCATATATGTTAGCAAGTTGAATCTGATAAATAATAATTATCTCTATTTGGGTATTGTTTATCTAAAAACATAAATTTATATGCATGGCTTATGGTTTTTTGGACTCAAACGACTGTTTAAGATTGCTAACTAACAAATAAAGCGCTAGCAGACAAAAGTGGGAGATGGAGAAAGATCGGTGGTTTTGGTGGAACCCCGGAACTTCAAAGAAGTTATTGTGGGCTATCAAAGCTGGTATATTTATGGATCAACTAGAGAGAGAGAGAGAGAGAAGGCGCAGAAACTGCTTTTGATAATACCACTTTATGTCGGGGCGGTAGGAGGAAACTGCCGCGGTTTTCTCACACCAACTTTCGCCTATTCAATTTCAGCCACATATGTTTTGGCTCTGTACTCCTCGTGTGGTCGTTTCAAGTCATTTGTTTGTCTTCAAAGTTTAATTTCTTTTGCTACATATTGATCATTATTTTTTCTACATGAATGAACTCAAGTTAATTCAAAGTTCAAATCCTTTTTACAAAGGAATCATAATTAATTAACTGTTATGAACAGTGATCTTAGTCCAGTACAGCTAGCAAGAAACATAACAATGATGCAATGATATAATAAATACTCTAATAATAGTATCTTTTAGCCACCTCTCAGCTGAGTAACATATATAACATCCCCGTACTACTTGCTAGGGTTGTATATAGAAGATGTAATAATTTTAACTTATTTTAATAGAAAACGTATTTAAGAAATTAAAAAAAGAGGGAACCAAAGCAAAGTTTATTTAGGGGAAGGTTTTAAATTTCTATGTGCGGCTATTTGAGGCTAGTGGATCTGCATAATGACAGAGTACACAGCGTGTACGCATACATGTCTGTGCATTGAGTTCATGAGTTGTTATAATTTTGGCTAACAAAGCTAAAATCTTTCTTTTCTAAGGGCTCAAAATATTGATATTTAATCTTTATATTAATCGAACGACCACGAGGGAGGAACTAATGGCTGAATGTTACGTCAGTTCTTGTCGGGGTATTTATCATCAGATCCCGCCATCTATTTTAGTAATGGCAGTATGTAGCAAATGTGCGCCATTAGTATTTAGTGCTCGTATTGCGAGGTACAAATAACTTTCGGAAGTGAATTCTTTTGCAGATATTTTTTAGGAGACTTCACAAAAGTAGGGAGGCTCATGTATCCCCCTAATTTTTGTCGTATCCTGCATTGTTCTTATGGGAATGGGATAAGTCTAAATCCCCACACAAAACTTTTATACATTTTGAATCAAAAGTAACTTTTATGTGTTTATTATTATTATTGAAAAAACATATTATGCATACTATTTTTCTCGCATTATTCCTATAACATTAATATCACAGCATTTTTATCCATTAAAACGAAGGGGAATATATTTTTTATGTTATTTGAGATAATTTGTTTATAAAGAGAGAGAAAGGGAAAAAAGGGTCTCAAACATCCACATTTTGTGTATTTCATGAGACAATTTGTCTTGCAACATAATAAACATATTCCCCTAAAATAAATGACTCACCTATATATGAGTTAAACATTATATATTATTAATATAACTTTTACTATTATAATAATAATAAATCTTATCCAACAGAGTGAGATTGAAATAAATAGTCATAGTTAATTTCGAGTGAGTTTAAGCTCAAGATTGACATAATTTTTTTAAGTTAAAAATTACTTTTAAGTTGAAGTTAAAAAAACACTTAAAAAAAAACTAAAATCTATTTGGTGATTATCCGAATGTTTTGAAGGAGAGAATACAAAATAATATGTTATTAGAATGAATTATTAGGGTATAGAGTGAAATTGACAAATACAAATTTAGAAATAGGATAAAATTAGAAAATAAATTAATATTAGAACTCTATAAAGTTGGTATATATCTTAAAAGAACTTTTCTTGAAAACTTTTAGCTTTTGTTTTTTCTATTAATTATAACAAAAAGTTCTTTTTATAATAACTTTTTTTGTAAAAACGTGTTTGGTTAAGTTTATACTTTTTTTTTTTTTGTAAATAGTTAAGTTTATACTTAAAAGGAGAAGAGAAGTTAAAAATAAGATTTTCAAAACAGGCACTAAATCTTAAGAGAAGAATTATATTGACAAACTTTTTTTTGAAAAATTTATAAACTACATTATGTTTTACTGTAAGGCTTTACTCAAGAATGTCTTATCAGTATTTTTCAAAAAAATAACTTTTCCCGAATTTTAATATTACAAAAAATAGGCATTATATTTAAAGCAGACACCAAGATACATGGCAAAAGCCATAAAACAAATGGAAAAAGTCAAAAAGTTATGGATATAAAGACTCAAATTTTAAGTGAAGGTGATTTACATTATATATATCATGAAGCGATGGCGAAGTCAGAAAATTTTGTGAAAGAAGAAAAGGAATTCAAAATTCACACTATATTAGTCGGGGTAACATAATAGTAAATCAAAACATGGTTAAATTTGAAGAACTCTGCAAAAAAAATTTCGTACATGAGAAAAAATAAGGATGAATGGTGACTAACATATATTACACCACCTTTCTTTTAAGTCTGAATATATTCATGACAAAGGTTTGATGAACTTAAGGGGGATGTTCGCTCCTCCCATCCCCTCCATGGCTTCACTTCTGCCATTCATATGGAAATGAAAAATATTTGTTAAGAACCTTGAGGTCACCACACCAAAAGCTAGCTTAAAGGGTGGGAGTGCCCAAGGCCTTATAAATCTCACATTACGTCCCCTCACACGAGAGTCCACTAAGCTTGAAGGGTGGACAACATACAAGCCCACCTACATATGGAAATTACGCTATGATAACATGTTAAGAACCTTGAGGTCACCACCCCAAAAGCTAGCTGAAAGAGTAGGAGTGACTAAGGCCTTATAAACCTCACATTAGTTGCCCATACAACCAATGTGAGACTATATTTCTCAACAGTATTTCTTCCCCAAAAAATTAAAAGTTGCTCCTAATATTCAATGCAGATTGATAGTGATGCAAGTAAGGAGAGAGAGAGAGAGAGAGAGGGTGGAGCGATCACAAATGAATATAAAATTGTAGTCCATTGTTAACAAACTGTAGCATAATGCTGATTGCAAGAAAAGAATGCATACGCCACAGAGTCAAAGTTGCAGTAACATAATTTTTTTTTAAATAAAAAAAAAAAAAATTTGATTCACAAGCAATGGGGTATGTAAGCATGGCCAAAGTCTTGAAGTTACATATGAGATTACAGCAAAGCTAGATAAGGACACTTTCGTTGTATGATCAGATAGTTACCAAATTAATTGATTTTGTAAAGTGATTTACAGAATCTCGTTTTGTAACCCCCCAAAAAATGTAATTTACAGACTTGAGGTCTTCATTTGAGAGAAGGAAGATGAATTAAAAGAGAAATATTTGTCGTTGTGTAACTCATAGAAAAAGAAGAAAAAATCAGACTTGCACGGTCCATTATATTTGAATTTTTCGCGAAGTATGGTGAAGTTGATTATTGATTTCCTTATTTAATCATTTGGTTCATAAAGAAGTGTTCACAACCGTAAGGGAAACATCATATCTATCTAAATTTCGAACTTGAAGAAAGTGGAAACCATTAAGAAAAGACAAATATAGAGGCCAACCTTCCTTTGATTATTTTTTAATTAATTCCATTTCGGATTGTTGTTTGTATCTACCTTAAAACATCATAAATCATGTTCAAAATTATTTTATTGTCTTTTCTAAGTACAAAGGAAAAATGAGAGATTTTATTTTTCTAATTAATTTTGTCTTAATTTAATGTAGCTATTGTTGTCTAATCATTAAGCTAACAAACACCACCCAATCGTATTATATCGCTTCCTATAATAACCATAATAAAAAATAATTATGAATATAAAAAGTCATACCGTGAAATAATTACATAAAATTTATAAAAGAGCACTAGAAATTGAAGGATATATAAAGAGGTAATTTTTTAAGTGGTAGGTTTGGGTGTAATTTCCGTTATTACTCCACAAAAAACCGTGCCTCCCATAAAGTTTCGACAATAATCTATTGACTAATCATTACAACTCGTGTACTATTAGATCAATAATTGATTGCCACGTAATGCAAGCATTCAAACATTTTTTTTAAAGTAAGGAATAATTAGTACCTAATATGGGAGAGAGACCCCATTAGGGGCTCTCTAATGTAGCTCGGGAAAAGGAGAGAAAGATACGGGAATGAAAGGTAGAATAGAGAGCATGCATGTAGAAATTAAATCTTACTATTGTTGTTACATGTTCCTAACTCCTATTGGTTTAGTTGCTCACGTAGATTCCGTATCTTCTTTTACTTGTTTATTTTATTATTTTCTGATAAGGATTTTTGACTTGGACATTTTCACGTACGTAGTGTGTTAGTAGACTCAACTCAGCGCGTTAAGCACTTATTTTGTATATTAGCCATTTTCACACGTATCAATAGCATGTGGCGTATAGATTCTTAATTATAAAATATCATATAACCCGGGACAAAAAAGAGAGTTTTGCAATGCATATGTGATTGACATTTCGAATCTAGTTTTTCACTATTGGGAAAAATCACAATCTAATATATATACATTGATGATATTTATACATCATTTGTGTTACAATTTTTTTATACTACTCTCAAAAAGATAACACAATAAGATACATATATATATTTTAACGCATTCTTTTTCTACCCTCATTTTCTTAAACAAGAAAAGTATAAAAACAAGAGAGAGTATATGATCATTTATGTTATGCAAATATCAAAATCCATATATACACATGAAAAAAAAATGCACTCCTCTGCTGTAAAGCTAGCACCATATAACTAACAAAAGAAAATGTCATTATTTCTTTTGTAATTAGCTTGTTATTTACATATGAATAGTATATTCTTAGATTCTTCACAGGATGATCATAATTCAAAATGACTTAATCTTTTTACATCATTGGCATTTCATAATTTTTTTTTAATAATACACTCATAAAATCAAGACAGCATTGTAATTAATTCCCTGCTGGAGGGTATACCCATGGTCGACTTCTATAATTAATTATTCGTGATGACAATGACATATTGACATTAATGAGGATGCTCAACCTAATCAGAAACCCTTCATCAAGGGAAGATGAAGTATCAATTTTTATTTAATTTAATTTATTTATTTTTTGTTGGATAAGCTTCAGATTTGATAAGGTTCGAAAATATGTTTGCAAGGTTGTCTCTACCGCATAACAACGCGTTAATATGTTTACCACAAATGAATCCCATTGATGACGGAAGAACTCTTTCTGGAAACATATATACATATAATCTGATTTGCAAGTTGCAAATATTTGCTTGCAAGTTGCTAACCAAGTGGCCATGTTCGGCATATTAATTGTTATTAGGCTTATAGGTTATAGCTGCTAACCCCTACAGGAAGCATGTTGCACAATTAGTAAGGGGAAGCATGTTGGGGCAAGTGTCAAAAACCTCTACGTTTTGGATTTGGATAACAGATAAACCGACATATGATCATATTATTTGATTACAATCACTCATTATTGATGATGAGATAAGAGAAAAAAAAGTATATAACTTTTAAATAATAAGTGGCGTCTATGATCAAACAATATGATCACATGACTATTTTTAAACATGAGGATCCAAATTCCTACGTTTTAGGATTAGTCTCGTTCAAATGATTGTCCTCGAATTTGCATTGGATATACATACATGTATGAAGCACCATGTTGCTACTAGGAGTTAGTTTTTAGAGCCCCACCACCTACCAAGAAAAACTGCTGCACTATTACGAATTTACGACGGCAACAATAATGAATATTATCGTCCATATAATTTCGTGGTACAAGATCAAGTAGTAGAGCCAAAACTGGAAAAAAAAAAAAAAAAAAAAAAAAAAAAAACTAGAGAATCAATACATACGAAAAGTGTCCATATAGGGAACGGCTCAGTGGTGTTGAAGATCGGATGAGACAAAACGGCAAGTTAAAAAAAAATTCTATGATATTTGCATATTGGTAAACTAGTAAAAAACCAAACACATTAGACGATCCATTTTAAGATATAGTACGTGGTTGTATTTATACGATTATTGTATTCGTGTACGTAAACATAATGTTGTAGAGATACAGAAATGTCTTACATATACTTTCCAGGTGGAATGAAGGTTCTATATACTTATAGCTTAATAAAACCAAAGTAAAATAGATAGTCTAATTTATTATTGGGTTTAATATCTCTATATTGTATGAGATAAAATTAACTCATATGCACATATTAAAATGTATGGAATAATTTTTTTTCTTTCTTTTTTCACATGAGCTTCATACACTTTTACATGTGTGTAAGAAATAATTTTATCTTCTAACTACATCATAAAAAATATCAAATCCTTCATTATTTTACAAGTATGGACAATTTGTATTAAGTATAATTGAATAGGAAAGGTAGTGCAGAGAAAGAACAAAAAAAGACCACCAACCCATTTGAATTTGTGAGATAAGCCAAACTTTGGAGGTATTGGGTAGTGGGACCTAACTCTGAAATCTTCTTCAAGGTAGCAGAGAGAAAGAGAGAGATGCAGGATTTGTTTTTTGTTCTGCTCTTAACAGTTTATATTACAGATCCTTAAAATACAAAGAACCTGAGAGGGTTCATGATGTTAACTCCATTCTTTCTGGTTCCAGAGATATATGATCGAGGGTCAAACTTTCCTGAGAAGTCATATTAAATGTTTAGTTTGTTTTTTAGTGCAGAAATTTCGGTGAAAAAGACACAAATGGGCCCTCTTTTCCCGGGGGAAGAGTCAAGAGAGAGGTGTGAGATGAAAACCAGATTCCATTGCGGTCTTACGCTATTGGTGCAAATGAAAACCACATAATGCATATAATAATGAGATGCTTTTCTGTGTGCCCTTATAAATGCCTCTAACTTGGTACTCTATTTTCTCAAGGTGTTTCCTAAATAATTAGCCTTCACATCATAGAGTGTGTGTGTGTGTGTGTGAGAGAGAGAGAGAGAGAGATGGAGCTCTATGACCATGATTTCTTGGAGGAGTTACTGGCTCTAAGAAGAGAAACATGGGACACCAATCCAAGTTCAGAAGAAAACCAGCACTTCTCTAATGGGTGGAGTTTTGACTGTTTAGATCAAAACTCTCATGCTTTTCTTCCAAATTCTTCCACTTGCCAAGAAGTTCCTCAAAGTTATAACAACGACTACTCTTTCAATGAAATCTATAGTTCCTTACTCGATGAATCCTATGCAGCACAGTTTACTGATTCTTCCTATAACACTCTTCATACTCCTCTTAATACCCCTCCATTTCTAGCTCAAGAAGATAACCCATTGTCCATGATGGAAGACGAGGATCCTGGTTTGCTTGGGGAAGAGCTTCATAATTTGAACCTTCAAACCACATGCAAAATGGAGCCTAGCCAATCCCCTGAAATAATGCCTGCTTTCAACAAGGGTAAGTGTCTTGAAAGAAGGAATAGAGCAAAGAAGCTGCAGGGGCAACCCTCCAAGAATCTAATGGCTGAGAGAAGAAGAAGAAAGAGATTGAACGACAGGCTCTCCATGCTAAGATCAATTGTCCCTAAGATAAGTAAGGTACGCAGTAAAAATCATTCCATGAGTACTAAAATGTAAAACACATATATATATAGAGAACTACTGTATATAGTTTGTGTCATATATATGCAGAAAGTGCTAATTTCCTTGTTGAATTCTTACCGCAGATGGACAGAACATCTATACTAGGAGACACTATCGATTACATGAAAGAACTCTTGGGGAAGATCAATAATTTGAAACAAGAAATAGAAGTAGATTCAAACATGGCTGGCATTTTCAATGATTTAAAGCCAAACGAAATCTTAATGAGAAATTCTCCTAAGGTATGGATTTTATCTGCTAGTCTTAAGAGGTCAAATCACAATTGAAGGATCATAATTGAGATTTGGTGTAATCATGTATTGTTTTTCCCCCCTCTGTGTAGTTTGATGTGGAGAGAAGGAATGTCAACACAAGGGTTGAGATCTGCTGTTCAGGGAAGCCAGGCTTGTTGCTATCTACAGTAAAGACCTTGGAAGCATTAGGCATTGAGATCCAACATTGTGTTGTTAGCTGTTTCAATGATTTCACAATGCAGGCTTCTTGCTCAGAGGTATATTAGTATGATGGTTTTTGGGCACTGTAGAAATTATTTGGCTGTAGTCTTTGTATTAAACAGATATATTAATCTTTTTTGTTGAGCAATATGGAGTGGTATTCAATCTTATTATCTTGTTTGTTATGTAACAGGATTTGGAGCAGAAGACAATTCTGAGTTCTGAAGATATAAAACAAGCACTATTTAGAAGCGCAGGATATGCAGGAAGATGTTTGTGAGAAAAGAACAAAAAAAAAAAAGAGGGGGGAGGGGAAGCATGTTCCCTTTAGCTATAGAGTAGAGTTTTTGAGTTTGTGATATCCATTGAGATTTACAAGCAAGACAAAAGCTGCATTGTTTTTTTCTTAAATGTATGGAAATAAATGATTTCTTCAACAGGAGCACCATAACATTGCTTCAAAAATGGTGATTGGCTTTGTTCTCTAACATATTCCTACTACAAAGGCCAATTTGATCGAATTGCCAGGGTGTGATGGAATCGTGCTTATGATTCTTTGGCACATTTCATCAAATACAAAGTAGGGAACTTTTGAAAGCTGTCTTGCTGAGGACAGCATCCTTTATTGCATAAACCTCATATGTAATCAGAAATATGTTTCATGTGGATGTAGTACAATTTAAGGACGACGCCTGCTAATTGCCCTCAGGAATAGGAAAATGCGCATGGAGGGTCAAGCAAAAGTGTAACATTTTAAGAGTAAAGTTCAAGATTTTTGTCTCTATCACTTTCAGATATGTCTTTTCAATTTCTCTTTGCGTGCAACTTACTATGTTTAAAGGGTACAGACTTTTTTCTATAGAATGATTTGACGATGATAATTCTGAATGAATGAATTCTATTACTTTTATTTAGTTTTTTTCAAGAAGATGATAAATGTAGATAAGTTATCTGTATTGAGTCCAAAATAAAATTGTTGAGACAGAAATTAAGATATTTTTATAATTATAATTTATTTCAGGATTATAATAGTCTTTCTCATTATAATTTTTTAATCTTTCAACGAAAAATAATATCATTTTTGCAGTGAATATAAATAATTTATTTATGTTTGCTGTTCAAATATTAAAGCCTATTTTTATTATGTAAAAAAAGTCCTGCGTGCCAAATTATTGCTTAAAATTTATGGGTTATTACGACCAATAATTTTATTAGTTATTACTTCATTTTGTGCTATTTTTCTTTAGATATATATATATATAGGGTTTGTTGGATGAACAGTGACTGCACCTAAAGTTAGGTGCAGTTCACTATGTACCCCCGGTACATAGTTATAACAAATATTATAACTATGTACTCTCGGGAGTACACCAGAGTACATAGTTATAATAGGATTCACTGGATATTCATTAAATTGATATATATATATATATATATGTGGAAAAATATTTCTCCGGCAACTTGATAAGTTTATCTCCGGTCACCCCAAAACTATGTCGTTTTATTTGTTTATTTCCTTATATTAATTGATTCACCTTTGAATGGTTAAGATTCTTTTTTTCTCTCTCTTCCTTCATTACCATTGCTTCATCTTTGTGCTGTTATGATTTAATAGTCAGAGATAAAATTATCTCAAGCAGCTTGAGAAACGATAAGCCCTATATATATATGATAAAATCATTTCTGCAGCTGCTGTATATACTAGGGATGTTCGCGGTTTGGATTGGATCGATTTTGGAAGCAAAAAGCATCTGATCCAATCCCTTCAATTTGATCATGTAATCATCCATTCGGTTTAGATTTTTTTTCAAATCCGATCCAATTTTTTTCGATTTGGATTGGATTGGTTTTCGATTTTTTAAAAAGCCTTAAATTTGTTTCATGATTATTGTACAAATAACATATCTTTTGTATATATTGACTTTGTAAAGTTTTTTTTTTAAATACAGAAATATTAGTAAACGATAATATAGTTTTTTTTGGGCAGTAAGATATGAAGCTCTACACGGATAAAATCTTGCTGATGGGATGTGGCTAGGTTTTTTCTTGGGTTTAGTTGATGGGTCTTGGGTTTAGAATTTTTTGGACTATGATTGGGGAAAGGCACAAATAGGTAAAGGGGAATTAATATATTGGATCGGTTTGGATTGTATCTGTTTTCATCAACCAAATCGAAATCTGATCTAATCCAATTAAAATTTGTGATTTTTTTTTTGTTTTCGGTTTTTCGGTTCAGTCACCGCGGTTTGAATCGGTTTGGATCGGTTGATGAACAGCCTTAGTATATATAGTGATTAATCTTGACCATTGATTCCCAATATTTAATGTTGTCACCCACCATATTTAATACTATCATCCACTTTTGTATGATTATGATTTCTCAAATTTAATTGGATACATACAGCAGCTGCAAAAATGACAACTCCTATATATATATACGAGGTAGGATCCTTTGACACCTCATCTGAGAGCCATTACATCAAAAAATATCAATGCCTGCAAATCAGAGTCGTTGATATTTTTTGATCTAATGGCTATCAGATGAGGTGTCAAATTTAAAATTTGACACTGGTGTCAAAGGATCCCGCCTCTATATATATATATATATATATATACACACACGTTAAGAATTATTTTATATCGATGTAAGTTACATTTTTTATTTTGATTATTGATCTATTTATATTTAATGGTTCTAATTTATTAAACATGTGAGATATTAGATGTAAACAAATTAATGATCAAAATTTTGTATAAGTCTTTTTATAAAATAATAGATTAAAAAAAAAAAACATTCTCCTCCTTTTTTATATCAACACAAAAAGAAACATAAAGAAAATATACAATCATCTCACCTTGAAAATTTGCATTAAAGAAACTCCTCTCGAAAAAGCTAAATGCATAAACAGTGGCGGATTTAAGTTGTTAAGTTAAAGGGATAAAATTTAGTGGTTGGTCCAGCTAAATTTTTTTTGCCTTGGCTCATTAATCTTGCTGGATCTGCCGCTGTGCATAAACCTACAATGAAGGGGCGAAGAAATAATAGAACAAACCGGGATTGCAGTATATTAGAATGCCTGACGCGTCGCGTATGGCAATTATCTAAAATCTATCGTTGAATAATCAATCTTTATAGTAATGGAATCAATACTATCGTTATGAAAGGAAGTATGCTGATAATAAGAATATTGTCAATGATTTATCGGATATATTATATTTACAAACTTTTTTGTTTACAAATTTTTATAAATTACATTCGTACTATGGGTAGTATATATTCAAATAATATGTACGATCTGTAATATAGTTTCTAAATAAAAAAATTGTACATATAACCCTTCTCTTGAATTATTATAAAAAAAGTTATTGAAAACCTTGAAGTTGCATACCTTGGATACAATTAAGTTACAGTAATATATATTCAAAATATTTCTTGAGAGATACTGCCTCAGCCCTTGAAAAGCTCCGCCACGAGCCTATGTAATATCCACATGTGTGTGTAAATGAAAATTTTATAAGTTTAAGTTTAACTTTCTTAAAAAAAAATTCAACTTCAATTTACCATTAATTAGGCAATGTTTACAAGTAGTTTGGTAATAATGGTCAGCAGAAGAGGTTCTATATTAAACTATTACGAACGGTTTAAGCAGTCTCTTCAAAACAATATCCCTATATCAGTTTTGCTGGGGAGTTATGGCTTAAACGTCTGGTTGTAATAAAAATTAGAAACCAACATGCATATGTTGATCGATCCAAAATGAAATTAACAAGTGCAAGACACCAAGAAACAGACACTAGTTACTAAATGTTACTACTAATTCCAAAATTGTCTTTTATGTGAAAGGGTGCATATATTCACGGTCCTTGTATGCATGTTCACGTTCTGCAATAAAGAAACGCGAATACATCCAACCACCAAGCTACCAGATCGTAAAATAAATTAATACTTGGATTCGTAGGATATAATATGCTTACCCAACATCCATTCTTTTGTTCGAAATTTTTTTCTAAAGATATCTCTAACTGTAATTGCCGTTTTCATGCCTCATGCCCCATGCCCCATGATAGTTAAAATCGGGTCGAAAGAAGATAAAAAATCATAAAACGTAAAATTCTAACGTAAAAAAAAATCATAAAAAATCATAAAAACGTTTGGAATTTGATAAAATTATTTTGATTGAAAAAAAATCGTAAAATCATAAATTTAAATTGGAACTTTAACTACTATGCTCATGCCTACTATAATTGGCGAGAAACTTTCGAATATAACCAATGAATTAGCCACCAATATTCATGTCATAGTTATGTAGAAAGCTCTATTTGTCAAAATTCATGTCATATAAAGCCAACAACAGGGGAAAAAGCTCGGATCTTTCCACTATAATCCAGAAATTACATGGACCCTTCTATTCAATTTATATTAAAAAAATATAAAAAAGATACAGCCACCTGAATATACAAACACGCAGAAAAATATTTGTATAAAGAATCAATTAGTAATGGAGATTAGTTGAGGAGCAATGATGATGATTCAATGATTGACTAAAAATTTATTATAAAACAAACTTTCTCTTGTAATGATTTTATAGCATGCTAAGCTAAGACACGCTCACTAACCCGGCCACTGAGAATAAAATCTTTTTTTTTTTGTTCCGTTGAATGTCCCGGGACATCATGCAAAAAAGAATAATTACGTATTACAGGTCATATATAATTATTTTTTTATACGCTCGTAACTATGTATTATGTAATTACGTAATACATAGTTATAACTTATAATATTAAAATTTTTGTTCATAACATTTATAACTATGTACTATTTATAATACATAGTTATTTTTTGTTGTAAGATGATTCTTATATTTTCGTTTTTTTTTTAGGGATGTTCTCATTTTTTTTTGGGTAACATACATGGCGAAAACCCCAAAGGAACAGAAAAACAAAAGGAAAAACAAACAACAAGAAACGAAAAAAGAGCAAGCTCAAACAGAGAGACAAGCTATTCTGTGAGCTACAACAGACTTCTGGCCAGGATCAAGGAGGTCAGCAGCCATGACTATGAGGTTGATCAAATCTTGATGGGGACAGGAGACTAAGATGAGCCCATAATTGTCTTTAACACAGCCTTTTTCGCCATCCAATCTGCACAATTGTTGCGGTTCTTAGAGATATGAGACAAAGCAACAGTCCAATTTTTGTTAAGATAAACTTGAATCTTAGTTACCAATGGAAGCTTTTGAGAAATAATATCAGTACTGCCTCGTAATACCACCACATGCAGCCCATATATAGTTCTTAATGGCTTGATGTATTGCTACTTCGCAATTCTTAATGGCTCCTCATAATTTTGTTGGCTATAGCCCATAGTTCTAGTGGGCCAAGAATGCACAGATCCATGTCAAGGATCACAAGGAAAATTTAATAAGGGCTTGATTGTGGACCATCGGATAGGCTTAATCATATTTTTACTTTGTCGTGTATTAACCAAAAAAAAGGTTTATTGTTTTTTCTTTCTTTTCCCCAAAAAAAAAAAAAAAAAAAAACATTATTTACTCTCCCTCTTTTTCTTTTGAAAGGTTATTAATGTGCGCGTCGATGAAAAAGTTTATCAATAATTCTCATAGCAAAAAATAATAATTTATTTATGTGGTATCTTCAAGAATTTAAAGCGTACTTCACAAAAAGAGCCGTTCCTCTTTTCTTTGTGTGGTGCGAGCTTCTCCTTTCTGATTATGGAATGCACTAAAACCTAAAAGGCATAGTAGTAAACCTCTTTGCATGTGGCATTTTGATTTTGATAATGTTAGGTTCAAAATTATTTTGCTTTCCACATTGGAGTTCCAATGTTGATGTTGACTTGGACCTAATGCTATTACCCCTTTTGATAGAGCATGCAGAAAAATTAATTTGATTTTATATCGAAAAGCATGTCAAATCAACAGGGATCGAGCCATTTATAAAACCACACATTTAATAATTTGCATCCAATCCAATGTTTTTCTTTAACTACACCCTGCGGTTCTTAGCCGTTTTCATTGACATCTTATATTTATTTATTCTTTTATCAAAAATATGTGGATCATTTGAAAGAATAAAATTGTGTCGTTTTAAAATGAGAAAAAAAGATAAATTATGATTAAGTAAGTGAGAATTTTTTTTAAAAAAATGTGGGTCTCACTTTTTTATAAGAGTAAAAGAATATAAAATGTATCATTTAAAATGACACATCTTTTTCTCTATTTCTATTCTCATACTTTAATATTTTATAAAAGGATTTGATGTTTGTCATTTTAAATGACACAAGTTATGTCATTTTAAGAAAAAGATAGATACAAGGAATAGAAATCATGGGAGAAAAAATTGTTGGTTTTTTTTTAAAATTTAAAAATTTAAATAAAAAAATTATTATGTGTCTATCTCTCTCTTAAAATGACAAAACTTTATGTCATTTAAAATGACAAATACTTTTTCTTTTATAAAAAGTTACCAATATTATTTAACTTTAGAAAACCTAATTCTTATTTTTTTTAACACCAATGTTATATCTTTACCATATTCATTTTATGGATCTTGTTTACAAAGGAATAATGACTAATAATGTGCCGGTTTAAAATAAAACAAAAAAATATTAAATCTAAATAATATTTAGTAAAACAATTAACGAAAAGAAAAAAGAAACTAATTTTATTGTATTTTATTAGTTGTTTTTTGTGTACTTTTTAACTTTATTTTTTTAATAGTAAATCATTGTTAAACACATATAATATTTTTAATATTAAATAAAATAAGAAACTAAAAAACAAAAATTTACATATAATTAACGGAGAAAAAATTTAGAGCTCCCCTCCCACGTGCTTCTTTGTTCAAGAAATTAACATTTGAAATTTTATCTTTTTTTCTCTTTTCCGTACATTATTATCGAACGTTGTTTTATTCTTATTGGCTCGGCCCACTAATTGATTTATGCATTAGGACTGTTGAAATTTTTTCCTAATTAATAACGGCCTTCGGAGTTCGGAGAGAGGCCTCCACGCAACCAAATTTATTTAAAAATAGGGAAAAGTGTCTATATATTTAAATTACACAATTTATATCTTTTCACTCTCATAAAGAGGTAGGACCCACAACTTTATTTTTTTTGTCAACTTTCTCTTCTCCTTTATCTATCTCTTTCTCTCTCTTAAAATGACACAACTTTACATCCTTCAAAATTATACACACTTTTCCCTTAAAAATATGATAAAAGAACTTGTTGCAGAATGCTTTTTTTTTTTTTTTGTTGGTAAATTGTCCCAAAATGCTTTACTATATAACACATACTTTTTTTTTTTTATTTGGTATTAAGTTTAAGAGTTTTTTTATATTTTTGGATTCCTTCAACACATGAAAATGAACTCTTTATATAAGAGGAAGGAAGTAGGAGAAAGAAGCAAAATTTCTCCACATGAGACTTAAAAGGTCAAAGACAAATTTGACTGTCTTCACAAAATTAATTTAGTGCTAGCCATCATTTACAATTCTTTAAATAAACGTGCACGCTCACACACACAAAAATGAATTTAAATATTTAATAATTATTATATATAATTGCTAAAAGATCTTTTACAGCATATTTAAAAAACTTAAATTCAGTTAAATGATACACCACAACAATTACTCTTTAATAAGTTTGAAATTATTTTTCTAAAGTATGGTGATAGGAAAACATATTATAGATTTTATCTTCTCATACAAAATTTAGTCACTATGCTTATTTTATTTTTAGTCCTAAAGAGACTATTTATGTTATAATCTTATTCAACAATCTTCAATAATTAACAGCTAAGATCCTTTTAAAATTTGAGGTTCTTTTAAAATAACAACAAAGAAGTATTGAAAAACAACATAAAACTCTAATTAATTTTTTTTACTGGCCCAAAAGCAAAATATTCCCGATTATGAATTCATTTTCTAAGACACAGATCATGTTGGGGAACTTGTGATCTTCTTTACTATCCAGGGAATAGTGCTTTTAGTCGTTCGAAAGCTTTTGGACAAGCCTCTGTCAATGTGTTATTTTCTCATCTGAATCCGTTCTCTTGTAAATTGTACTTGGCCCAAAGGAAAAGTTATTTACAGAAATTCGGGTTGGATTGCATCTCTCTCTCTCTCTCTATTGGATATTATTAATTGATTTAAATGACATTAATTTTTTTTAAATTATATAACATTTAAATTTCAAGTGTGTGTCACAAAATTTCATATTAATTAAGAATAAACTAAGAAAACCATTAATCAATAGTTTAATATTTTGGGCTAGTGTGTGTCAAATCACTCTATTAAAAATTTGGCACTTAATCTATTAATGTGTTAAGTTCTACTTTACTTTTAAGTTCCCTGGACCAGTGTAAGTGCCAAATCAATTTTTTCTATTTGTTCTACATCTGTGAATGGATAATAAAATAAGAGATTTTAATTTTTAATCCACCCTTAAACAGCTTTCATACCATGGATAATAATTCTATACAGTAATTTGCTAGATAAATAATGAATTATATCTAATTAAATTAGTTTAAGTATAGTTAATAAATTTGTGATTAAATATATATAAGTAGGTGATTAATTTAATTTGGTAGTTCATTAATAACATATGTGCTTATGGTTAGGTTATTGCGACCCATTTTTTTTTAAACTTTTTATATTCATATGTGACGATTATTAGGGTTTTTAAAATTGAATCGGATGGTCCGGTCAGTTTAGTTGTAAATTAGACACTTAATTAGCTATATTAATTTGAGTCTCATAAGTCACAACTAAATTGATAGTTAGGTCGATCATTTTACACGTTCCAAGTAAATCAAAATTAGTTAAAACACCATTGAACTAGCATATTCAACAAATTGAGTAGGTCAATTCAAACGATGAAACCAATTGAGCATGCAGTGAAATTCTCATTGATTGATTTCCAATCAAATTGTAATAACATTCTCAATAACCTAAAACCTTTGTTTTATTTCTCTCTTCGAAATCAACCAATCAATTTAAACGATTAAATGATTTAATCAATTAATTAAAAAAATTGAAAGCGTCGATAAATTGCAGCCGGGGCAGTTATTTATTTATTAACATCTAAACCAAAATTCTAATAATTTATTTTCCGACCGAGATTTAATAACATTAACAATAAATGAAACTTTTTAGGCTGTCAGGGTGAAAAACATCTATACGAAAATGGATTCTCTCTCATAATTAAAAAAGATATGATATGATCACCAGAGATAATTATAATTATATAAAGATGAATCAACGATTATGATTTAATAATTATTTATTCTAATATTTTTTTCTCTTTTCTTTATCATCATTGATTCACTTTTGTATAATTATGATTACTCATATCATCATATTATATTTTTTTCAATATAAAAAAATTCACTCCCTCATTATTTAGTTAGGTGGCGTGGAGAAGCTAGAGAAACCTTTCATGAGCAACCGTGCTTAACACCAATTCGCCATGCATCTCATCATGGTCGTGGTAGGGTAATCTAGGCACCTTAATGTTATACTAAAAAAATGAACCACAGTGTATCAAAAAATAAAAAATAAAAATGAAAGACGTCTCACCTGGGAAAGCTACTTTAAAAGTTATGAAATGCTTTAGTTTCACTCCCACATTAATTGCTATCTCTGTGAGACTAACTAGCAAGTTTCAACAAGATTAATATGCTATCGAAGTCTGGAATATTATGTATTGCTATCTCTGTGAGACTAACTAGCAAGTTTCAACAAGATTAATATGCTATCGAAGTCTGGAATATTATGTTACGATACGTTGAGTTCATTTTGTATATAATTAATGTGGAATTTGTAATATTATCATCCCTTTTAAAAATTGACATTATGATGATAGCCCTTTTCTAATTTAGAGTAGTTTCACTCGCTTATTAATATTTAGTATTTAAAGACATTTTAATCCAGTCTATAAATAGTTCTTTCCGTGATCTCAATTCTAAATAAAAACATCAATTGTTATGAACCTTAAAATTATCATCTTAAAAATTAACTAAAAAATAAGAGTGCTCAAAAGTCTTATAAACTCCGTATTAATTATATACACAACCAATATAAGACTTTAACATATTAACTGAATTTGAGCAAACAAGTGTACTTTCTGTTTCATAATTAAAGAAGTGCTGTTTAACTAAAAGTATGGTGGGAAAGTCTCACTTGTTACATCAGTGTTAATGCAATTGCAATCGCCTTGTTATTAATGATTGAACTGAATAGGAGAGTGATCAGTTTTATTTGGATGGAGATTTTATAATATTCAACTTCAAAGTTCAAATAAACGCTACTTAGATTAATTAAATGAGTGCATGTTCTTGCTTTAATTTTAGAAAATTTCAAGATTTTCATTTTGAAAAAAAAATTATAAAGAAAAAAACAAGGTTTTCCCTCCAACTTTAATTTGATATTCTCAAAAGTGTTTTATATTTTAATGATATCCTCATATTTTTTAAATGTAAGACTAATTACTTTTAAATAGAGTACAATACAATTTAGTCATTAATTCATTTTATTTTCTCTTGATTGCAGTTCATTTATGATTTATCATTACATCCAAATTCAGAATAATATCCAGCATTGTAGAAGCATCCAAATAAAATTACATCCTGCTCCATAAGATTTGCATATCATCAAGTTGATTAAAAATTATTTTGTTGTGGATTATAATCTTAGGAAAAAGAAAAACACTTCGTTTACACTTGAGGCCCCACACTTTATCTTACATCAGTTAATGATAAGTAAAATTTATTGGTCGAAAAATGTATCTATATTAGTTAACGGGCTGATAACTAATTTTTCTAAGCAAATAACGCGTGTGTTTTAAGTTTAAAAAAAAAAAAACCTTGGTATAAGTTTTTTAACTTTTTTTTTTTTTTTTTGTAATCTTTTAACTAATTAATATACACGTTGTTACACACACACCCCACTGACCGGAAATATAAACGTTTAATAATAGACAACAGCTTTTTCATTTATATTTTTTTTAATCTAAAGGCTCAATAAATGCTTGATGATGCGGCAACCTCAAAGCTCGTTGGCCCCTTTCGCTTTCTTCCCTTTATTTAAGAGGAAAAAAACAAAAGTAACCGAAACTTATACACTTTTTTCTGTGTGAGGTCTGATCCACTCCCCCTCTTCTTTCCTTTGTTTTCTTTGCAGAGAAAATTATTAAACAGTTACAATAATTTGGTTAAAATGAGTTAGTGTTATTTTTTAATTTTTTTAAAATATTTATTTATTCTTAAATTCTTTCAACTTATCAGTTTTAATTAACAAAATATTCGTAATTAAAATATGATTATGCTTATAAAATGTTACAATTTTTGTGAGAAAATTTCGTGCTTATAAAATGTTACAATTTTTGTGAGAAAATTATGTAGTGGAAATTTCAAAAGAATAACCACTCCTTGTAATAAAAAGTCACTCTCCGAATATATCGTCTTTGAAACGTTCCATTCTCTTTAAAAAAGATCGATCTTTGTTAACTTGTAAATAAATGTTGTAAGAATTTTATTCTTTTAAATGAGTCTACTTGTATTGACTCAAATTAATCAGGATTCAAAACCGGACTGGATATAATTTTTTTTTTAAAGTAATGAAAGTCTCAAACTTAAAATAAAAAACATGATGCATGTACATTAATAATAAAGTAATAAATAATCATCTACACGACATGGATTGATGGATATAACAACACCATTTCAACTTTTATTTTCTTTTCTTTAAGAAGTGGATTTGGATCTATTTTTGACTATGAGTATCCCATTTGAGAGGCAAACTTAATTCCCCTGAAACTCTTGGATCCATCTTCGATCCTTGTAGGCCCGGATATTCTAGAAACTTCAACATTAAGGCAAGATTGTCCTCTAAATTAAGATACTTGGCCTCTCATAAAAATAAATAAAAAGAGGAATTATAAACAAAAAACAAGATCACTTTTTAATGATAAATATATAAGAATCCTTCATAATTTTCCCCAAATGAAAGCACTACCCTTGCAAAACAATCGTTGCTATAAATTGATACTTCAACAATAATTAGTAAATATCCGTGCAAGAGTTGTGATTGAAGAAAGGGTACAAATCAAGAAGATACCCCTAAGTCCCTAACGTGTTTAATATGACAAGTTAGTCCTATATTTCCAAAATTCTTCTTTGATCCCAATACGGCAACCTCTCTCAACCCTACCTTTCTCACTAAGTCATTTTAAGCAGAAATGTAGAACTTTTGTTATAATTTTTTTTTCCTTCCGTACGAAATTGAAAGTGCCTTGGCCCATTGAATACTAACTCATGTCAACCTCAATAACAAATATTTTGTCGCCTTCCACAGTCTACCCACTCGCAAGTACACCCCACTATGTATCAACCACCTAATCAATACGAAGCTGGCAAATGTGCTTCATCTATTTCTTATTTAAATAAGAAATAAGTAATAAGAAGGGAGACAAGACAACACTGCACTCTGCACAAGAAGAGAAAATGGAGCTTGAGGACACAGCAGCAAGCAGGGTTCCCATTGGATTTCCTCTGGGTTTGGCCCTTCTCTTTGCCTGTTTACTATTCATTTGTGGCTTCTTTTGCTGCTGCTTACATTGGAATAAGCTCCAATCTTTGTTTCGATCTTCTAGGGTTATGACCCCTCAGCCTCATATACAAGCAGACTTAACTTCCTCTCCCCAAAAACCAGCTTTTCCTGTTCTGGTAATCACTTCTCTTTTCTTACATCCATAAATTCATATTATATATATATGGTGGCTACTAGATTGGTATTATTAATTTCAATTGCATTTAATAATTTTAATTTATTATTCACATAAATTATTAAATGAAATTAGGATGAATGATTAATAATGAACAAAAAAATCTAACTTAAATTGATCATTGAAAAAATATTACTTCTTACATCATTCAATAACTTTTTATTTGATAATTTTATCACAAAATCTATAGTTCTATTGAAAGTTTCTATCATATAAAAAATAGTAATAAAATATATCAATTTTAACATAGGATTTGTTTTTTTTTTCAGTTACTGCAGATAACTTATCTGCAGTAAGTCTAATATGACCTCGTTTTGAAGTAAAAATCATGGTGTTTTTATAATTTTAATTTATTTTAGGATTATTATAGTGTTTATAATTATAATTTCTTAATCTTTCAATCCCAAAACGACATAGTTTTGAAAGTAAATGGAGATAACTTATCTGTATTGCAGAAATATTTTTATGTTTAATATAATATGTACTTTTAAAATATATTAAAATTAGATTCATTTGATTATATTCTTATTATTGTTATTCAATTTTTACATGATCTAACCAAAATAATAAAAGTAATAAATAGTTACAATTCAACTATAAAATCACGTTTTATATAAATTGAATTTTGTGTTGGTGTTTTTTGACAAGCAGATGATGAAGCAGAACTATGCTAAAAGCTTGCCTGTGCTGATGCCAGGGGATGAGATCCCAAAATTCATAGCCACGGCATGCCCATGTCAGCCTCCAAGAGAAGAAAGGATCACAATCCATGTGGACAAGGGAGCAACCACTGATTTTTGCAGTGGCAACTAATTAAGAGTTCTCGATTTCAAGGGAAAGCATTTCAGAATTCAAGGTTGCCTACATATATATACGCATATCATGGACCATGGACCCTCTCAATATACAACAGCTAACGGCTCTTTGATAGCTATGTGCTGTGAAAGATGATCTCCAAGCTCATTGAAGGTGCCAGAAAATACAAAATTCGGGAGCCCATTTTTTTTAGTCAGAATGGGATGAAAATGGTTGTAATATCAACCTTTTCTATTTTTTTTTAATTTTTTTTAATTTTACCCTTCTCCCCATTTCAAGGATACTTTTATCAGCTCCTTTTAGGAATGATGCCACTACCTGAATGCATCATTTCACAGCCCTGTAATATAATTTGTGTTTAAATCTTATTACAGTATTACATATTTTTCTTTTTCTGAGTGTATTCTGTTAGCAATTTGTATTCTCTTAGCATTTGTTAGCATTGCTTTCTGTTTGGCACCTGTTAGCATTTCTTTCCGGTTTTGTAGCCACGTCACCATGAGTTTGTTACAACAGATTCTCTTGGGTGCTTTTATATACTGAATCATTTGTACCAATTACACACTGAATGAAAATATACAAAGTTAGTTTTTCTTCTCTTCCTTTCTGGAAATGCAGAGTGCTCAAATAACTAATATGGTATCAGAGCCAGGTTTTTTATGGCTCGAGGCAACAACCGTCCTCCGTCGACTTCCGACATATCCTCCGGTGCTTCTTCAATGGAGGATACAGCAAGCCCCTACTCCCTGCAGAGCAGTGATCGCCCTGGTCTTGTCCTTGTGACCCATACCCTTGATGGTACCAATTACGGCTCCTGGAACCGAGCTATGCTTTTGGCTCTTACTGCCAAAAACAAATCAGCTTTCATAGACGGATCTCTTCCCCGTCCTTCCAATTCCGATCTCCTATTTCCAGCATGGAATCGGTGCAACTCAATGGTCATCTCTTGAATACTTAATTCTGTCTCCAAAGCTATAGCAGATAGCTTGGTTTATTTCTCAAATGCCTCTGACGCCTGGGATGATCTACGCACTCGCTTTCAGCAAGCCAACGGACCACGCATCTTCCAACTGAAACAAGATATTTCTTCTCTTCATCAAGGATCTCTTGATGTCAACTCTTATTACACAAAGTTAAAAACCCTCTGTGATGAGCTCCAGGCTTACATTCCCACTCCTTCGTGCACTTGTGGAGGTCTGAGACAAGTTTCGCTTTCACAAGAGCAACATGATGCCCTTCAGTTCCTCATGGGCCTTAATGAGTCCTTCTCCTCTGTGCGAGCTCAGATCCTCTTAATGGATCCTCTTCCATCAATTGCCAAGGTTTTCTCACTTGTTCTTCAGGAAGAGAGGCAACGCCAAATCAACATTCATGTTCCCACCTCTCCTGATACACCCCTCCTCAACTCAATATCCACATCCCCTAACTGTCCTTCTTCAACTGATTCGAACCCACCGCCAGCCACGGCTACCGTCACCGCTCCTCGCCGTTCTCGCCCATTTTGTACCTACTGCCACAACCAGGGTCACGTTAGAGATAAGTGCTTTAAGCTCCATGGGTTCCCTCCTGGATACAGGCGCAGGCCACCTAGGCCCAATTTGCCCACCCACTCAGCCCATTCTCCCAATGCCTCAGCCCAAGCCAATTCCTCTGTGTTTCCATTCCCTCACCCTCATTCTTTGATCCCTAACTTCCCCAATACCGTGAACCCTAACCACGCTCCACCACCCTCAGCTGCCATCACACAGTCTCAGTATGCGCATCTTCTATTGCTCATCCACCAACGTTCTGCTGCTCCGGTCACTTCCTCCTTAGCTTCGGTCACTGATTCCTCCCCATCTGTCGCAAGCTTTAATGGTAAGCGTCCTTCTTCTTTTTCTGATTCTTGTTGGATTTTAGATACTGGTGCAACCCACCATGTATCATTTTCTCCTCGCTTGTTTTCTAATTCTTCCATCTTACCTCCTTCCACTGCTTCTATTGTCTCTTTTCCTAATGGTACGTCTGTCCCTGTAACTGGTTCTGCTTCAATTATTTTGTCTCCTTCCTTTACTCTCCAAAATGTTTTATTTGTCCCCTCTTTTCGTTTTAACCTTTTGTCAATTAGCTCCCTGACCCGTGATTCGTCTCTCATCGCTAATTTTTCTTCCTCCCATTGTTTGATACAGGACCCTATAACGGCCAAGACGATTGGGATTGCTAAGCGTCATGAAGGTCTTTATGTCCTTGATACATCCAATTTTTTTCCTGATTCCTGTATTCCCCCACCCCTCTGTCTCTCTGTAAATTCATGCAATTCTGAGCTTTGGCATGCTCGTTTAGGTCACCTCTCCTATTCTGTTTTAAATTCAATGAAAGATGTTTTACACACTACATCACTTTTAGATGCGTCTCATACATGTAATGTTTGCCCTTTGGCCAAACAAAAACGCTTACCATTTATTTTAAATCCCAAATTGTCCTCTTCTTCATTTACTCTTATTCACTGTGATATTTGGGGTCCATTTCACCCTTTTTCTGTTGAAGGATCAAAATATTTTCTCACAATTGTTGATGATGCATCTCGCTTCACTTGGACATATTTTTTACGATGCAAATCTGATTTTCGTTCTGCTTTCATTGATTTTTATGCTCTCATTTTAAATCAGTATAATACTGCCATCAAGTCAATAAGATGTGATAATGCTCCTGAGTTTCTTTTGTCTGATTTTTACTCTTCCAAGGGTATACAATTATTTCACTCTTGTGTTGATAGACCGCAGCAGAACTCGGTGGTAGAGCGCAAACATCAGCACATTTTAAATGTTGCTAGCGCCTTGCATTTTCAGTCCAATATTCCCCTGGAATATTGACAAGACTGTGTGTTAACAGCTGTATACCTTATTAACAGAACCCCATCCCCTTTGCTTTCTCATAAATCTCCCTTTGAAATCCTATCTCACAAACCTCCCACCTATGACCACCTTCGCATTTTTTGGTTGCCTATGCTATGGTTCTACCCTACCCAAACACAGACACAAATTTTCCCCTAGGGTTGTACCTGCTGTATTTTTAGGATATCCACCTGGCTATAAAGGATACAAACTCCTTGACATTGCCTCCAACCGCACTTTTATCTCAAGAGATGTCAACTTTATTGAAAACGTTTTTCCTTTCAAAAATTCATCCTCTCCAATTACCCCACTGCCTATATCAACTCCAACCATTCCTCCCAAACCCATTACTGTTTCTTCTAGACCATCCAGAACTAAAAAGCCTCCTAGCCACTTAGATACTTACATCTATTCCTCTTCCACAGCCCATCCTCTTTCTGCTTCTTTTTCTTATTCAAAGTTTTCCCCTACACATACTGCCTTTTTTAATTCCCTGCATAATCATTTTGAACCTACATCCTATGTGAAGCCTCCCAGCTCCCTGAATGGCAATCTGCCATGCAAGATGAATTATTGGCTTTACAAAATAACAAGACCTGGACAGTTGTCTCTCTTCCTCCTGGAAAATCCCCAATTGGTTGTAAATGGGTATATAAGGTCAAGTACAATTCTGATGGCTCTGTTGAAAGGTTCAAAGCCCGTTTGGTTGCCAAGGGGTTTACACAACAAGAGGGAGTTGATTTTTCTGACACTTTTTCACCTGTAGCCAAGCTTACTTCAGTTCGGGTGATCCTTGCTCTTGCTGCACTCAAAAATTGGCATCTAATTCAGTTAGATGTCAATAACGCTTTTTTACATGGAGAGCTCCTTGAAGAGGTATATATGACTTTACCCCCTGGTTATCATGGTAAGGGGGAGTCTCTTCCCAATGCTGTTTGCCATTTACACAAGTCACTGTATGGTCTCAAACAAGCATCTAGGCAATGGTTTGCCAAATTTTCTTCTACTTTGCTCTCTCTTGGGTTCACACAGTCCCAATCTGATTATTCCTTATTTGTGAAGCATTCAGACTCTTCTTTCACTGCCATGCTAGTTTATGTCGATGACATACTTGTTGTTTCTAACAATTTTCATGAAGTGCAGCACTTTACATCTCTATTGGACAACAAGTTTAGGCTTAAAAATCTCGGTCCAGCCAAATATTTTTTGGGTTTGGAGGTTGCTCGTTCCTCCAAGGGTATCTCTCTATGCCAACACTATTATGCACTACAAATTTTAAAGGATTCAGGCCTCTCTGGTTGCAAACCAAAATCCACCCCATTGGAAGTTAATTCGAAGCTGTCAAATCATGATGGGGATCTTCTACCTGATCCCACTATTTTTAGAAGACTCATTGGAAGATTACTCTACTTAACCATCACTAGACCTGACTTATGCTTTGCTGTCGATCACTTGAGCCAGTTTATGGCTACTCCTCGGGTCCCCCATCTCCAAGCTGCTCATCGGATTCTGGCTTATGTCAAAGCCACACTTGGTCAGGGGTTATTTTTTCCCTGTTCTTCAATTGTTCAACTAAAGGTTTTTTGCGATTCTGACTGGGCTTCCTGCTTGGATAACAGACGTTCTGTTTCTGGCTTCTGCGTTTTTCTTGGCAATTCTCTAATATCCTGGAAATCGAAGAAGCAACATACTGTTTCTCGTAGCTCTGCCGAAGCTGAGTATCGTTCCATGGCTTATGCTTCTTGTGAAATCCTATGGCTACTTAATCTTCTCAAAGATCTTGGTTTTTCGCACCCTTATGCCGCACACATGTTTTGTGACAATCAATCTATCATACATATTGCTGCAAACCCAGTTTTCCATGAGCGTACAAAGCACATTGAGATTGAGTGTCACCTTGTCCGTGATTGCATTGTTCGTGGCACACTCAAGACTTTTCATGTTCAATCCTCTCATCAACTAGCAGATATCCTCACAAAAGCTTTGCATCCATCACAGTTTTCCAATCTTCTCTGCAAGATGGGGATTATCAACATCTACTCCCCATCTTGAGGGGGAGTATTACAGTATTACATATTTTTCTTTTTCTGATTGTATTCTGTTAGCAATTTGTATTTTGTTAGCATATGTTAGCATTGCTTTCTGTTTGGCACCTGTTAGCATTTCTTTCCGGTTTTGTAGCCACGTCACCATGAGTTTGTTACAACAGATTCTCTTAGGTGCTTTTATATACTGAATCATTTGTACCAATTACACACTGAATGAAAATATACAAAGTTAGTTTTTCTTCTCTTCCTTTCTGGAAATGGAGAGTGCTCAAATAACTAATAAATCTTTAGGCATCCACAGACCCTTTTAATTTCTCTTTCTAGTAACTTATAACTATGTATGAAATCCGTATAAATTTTACGTGAAAAAATAAAATAAAAAAATCACGGAAGTGGGAGCATTGCATGATAAATAAACAAAGCATAAAAAGTCCCTTTTTTTTTGCTCTAACTTCCTGAGATGAAAGGACTGAACATTAAGACATCAGGGCAAAATCACCCTTACAAACCTTAGCTAATAAGGTACCAAAGAAGTGAGAATGGGAGACAAGGCCATCACAAGTAGAACGCTCTACTTCGTATTTCCAATTCCCTAGTCCATCATTAGATGGTACTAACTACTTCGTCTACAATAAGCTTTTAAGTTAAATCATTATTTGATATTTTTCTATAAATTAAAAAAAAAAAAATGCTATGAGCCATTGTAATATAAAAGCAGTTTTGCGGAATCACGTTAATAAAAGAGTACCATTATATAATGGGTTAAGTTTTTCTCCTATTATTAGAAAAAAAATTTAACTTTCTATAGATTCAGAAAATAGGAGAGAGAAAATAAGTAGAAGTGAAAGAAAAAAATTCTTATAGAATTCATCTGAAAAATATGAGTGCTGCGAGAGAGTATGTATAGTTCTCTGACAACAGGAGAAACTATTCTCCCATATATAATTATACAATATTTTCTTATAATTTCAAGTAAATGTAATTATTACTGTTGATTTGATGAATAAAAAAAATTCACTTTTTTGTTTATCAACATCAAGGCTTCCTATAATCTCTCTGAGGTTCATATATACACACTTTTTCTATCCCGCTCGCTAGCACTTGGCCTATTGTATATATGATCAAAATAAAATTAAGAAAGGAATTACGTGTGCTCATAAAAGCATCGCAAACAATAACGTAAAAGGTCCAGGCAGAATTTTACCAAAAAAAGGTCCAAGAAGAAGTAATTCATCAAAGGTCTAATTGGCAGGCCCATATTCTCAAGAAACTGAGGATATGCCATATCTCTTTCATGTAATGTATTATAGTAACTGGGGCGGGAATCCACCACCAATTCCATGAATTTACAAGCTTTCATTGTCTGATGCTACACTTGGGCCAACGATAGAGAGGGAGAACAAAACATTCAAGAGCGTTTAGGTAGAGCCTTAACCACAGAAGATAGGAGATCCCTTTTCATGCCACAGTATCAGCGAGGAAGAACCATTTCCCAACAACATATGAATTGGAGTTAAGGGGATTTGAGTTAACTTTAACCCACGGGTTTCCTTGTTTTAGCTTGTTTTGAGAGTGCATGTATTCTCTTAACAATAATAAAGATTACGGACCAAATCATTTCAATATCTCTTCACTATGAACATGGGCTTAGTCATATTATTGGGCCATTTGTACATATCATGATCCATCAGGTTATACTATGAGTCACAGTCAGCATACCAAAGCTTCAGATATCACACAAGGATTAGTTTTATATCATTCAAAGGTACAAAATGTCTAATCCTCTACCATCGCTTCATCACTTGCCACCGCCGCGTTATTTTCATATTGTGCAAAATATATTTACATAATCAAATTATTAAAATGCAATTACAATTACAATCGTCCAGTTTCATTATCAATCTCTAAACCTCAAAGTCTATTTTTTTTTTCTTTCTAAATGTTACATAATCACTTTTTTTTTTAAATGATCATAATGTATAGTTAAAAAGCGCCCCAAGTTGAGCCCAACCAGCCAGCACCTTCCTCAGCCGTCGTCACCTCACAGCCCATGAGGCTGTCGAGTGAGTGGCGTCGCCTTAAAACTGGCACGAGATGATGACAATGTTTAAGATCCAATGGCGAATAACAAGTATCAAAATTAACATGCGAATCGCACACCAATGTCCATGATGTATATGCGTGGTTTTATTACAACAAAGTATGCAAAGCTATGATGCTTTCCTGTAATACCCGTACTTTATATGTAAAGAATCTTGGGATACACTACCCCAAAAGCTAGCTCAAGGGGTGGGAGTGCCCAAGGCCTTATAAAGACCATATTAGTTGCTCATCCAATCAATGTGGGACTATATATCTCAACACGCTCCCTCACGCAAAAGCCCTTTAGGCTAGGGGCGTGGAAATTGCACAGGCCCATTTTTAGTTTACCTTTTTGTGCTTTTTATTTTAATTCCACTTTTTGAAGCGGGGACGGTGAAGCTCTGATACCATGTAAAGAACACCACCCCAAAAGCTAGCTCAAGGGGTGGGAGTGCCAAGGCCTTATAAAGGCCATATTAGTTGCTCATCCAATCAATGTGGGACTATATATCTCAACATTATAAATATCTCAATAAGGAGACGAAGCATTCAGATAGATTTTTAATACAAATTTTGTAATGAATCTTGCGATACATCACTCCAAAAGCTAGCTTAAAGGGTGGGGTGCTCAAGATCTTATAAAGATCACATTAGTTGGACATACAATCAATAGGGGACTATATATCTCAACACGCCCCCTCACACGAGAGCCCATTGGGCTAAAAACGTAGATATTATACAGACCCAATTTTTTTTACCTTTTTGTGTTCTATATTTTAATTCCACTTTAAAGTGGGGGCGGTGAGGATCGAACTTGTGACCTTATAGTCACTCAAGCTCTAATACCATGTAAAGAATTTTGGAATACATCACCCCAAAAGTTAACTCAAAGGGTGGAAGTGTCCAAGGCCTTATAAACTTCACATTAGTTGCAGATACAACCAATGTGAGATTATATATCTCAACACATTTTTAAAAGAATGTACTGAAATTTCTTTATCATTATATAAGGGTTTTCTGTTTAGATAAATTATTATTATTATTATTAGCTAGTTTTTTGATAGACACTTGTGCTTGTTCCTAATTTTTATTTTTTAGTTAAAATGATAATGAAGAATATTCAAAGTGAATTATGTCTGTATATAGAAATTAAGTAGTGTTCCAAAATAATTATAAGTAGACAGTAAGAAAGATTTATAATTTCTTATTTTTATGTTTGTCTTTAAATTTTTAAATGAGTAATTAGTATTGCTAACTTGAAAAAAAAATAGACAACAAAGTAAAAATTCTCTTTGTAATAGCATAAATTACTCATTTAAAGATTTAAAAAATAAATATAACATTTTTTTTCTGAAATCATTAATTTAGTCAAAACTAAAATCAAGGAAAAGTAAGGTGACTATTACATTTGGAAGTTCTTTTAACCAATGTTATAAAAATCGGACCGACCCAATCGAGTCGACTCAAAATCCGGTGAACCGGTTATGTAACCGGTCCAGTTTTCATATTGGACTGGCCATGTTACAGAACCGGTGTGACCAGGTGCGACCCGGCCAGTTTTTGCAAAACCGGTGACCCGGCCCGGTTTGCAAAAAAAATTTTAAAAAAAAATTAATTTATTCTCGTCAATTGATTTCTTCCTTTTTTTTAACTCTCAAACACAAATAATTTGTTTTCTTTTGAAATATTTGAGCGATTTGTAACTTATTAATTTACATAGATTATGTACTTACAACACTAATATTATCTTGGTTATGCAATATGTAGGGAAATTTGATTTGATTTATAGTTAGAAATGTCGTTTACTGAACCTGAAACATTAGTATAACAAATATTATATGTTTGATTACTTTTTTGTTGGACAATGATATGTAATTTATTATTTTTCGGGAAATGTTATAGGTACTACCTCTTTTTTCTTACTACCAAATCTTAACTATTGATTTTCGTTAATCGAACGGCTATAATTTATTAAGTCATACTTGTTAATTAATTATTAATTTTCAATAAATTATAATCGTTGGATTGGCAGAAATCAACGGTTAAGATCTGACAGTAAGAGGTAGTAAGTATAACCTTTTTCTTTATTAAAATATTTAAAATTGGTGTATTTTTTTACAGGTATTTAAGTATATTTATAATTTTTTAATATAAATTATAAATTTACATATATTTACCGGATCATGCGGTTGAACTAGTGACCCACTGGTTGAATCAAAGACCCAGTACCTCGACCGGTTCGATAATCGGGTCGAGTTTAATAACGTTGTTTTTAACCATATAACATGCTCACACACTTTAGCATAAAGAACAATACAATCAACTACCCTCTTATTTGGACATGGTATATAATTATAATCAAAACTTTTAAACCAAGATACAACAAGGAAAACTTTTATCAGAGTAATTTCATTATGAGAGTGGTTCGTTACATAATTATGAATATTGTTGTAGACATCACATGCATCAACGTTAAGAAACACCTCAAATAGAAGACAAATCGTAGCTGGAAAAAGCTCACATTTATAGACATCAACCATACTTCAAATTCAAAATTTGGAGCATATTTTCACTACTTAAGGAATAGATACTCTCTTTCTAAATAGGAGAAAAAGAAAATATGGAAGAGGCATGTGTAATATAAATTTTTTTTTTCATTTAATAAAAAATGTATCAAGTGCTCGATATATATAATATACAAAAAATACTATCCAAATTTTTAAAGAAAAGATTATATTTATAAATTTTTTATTTACAAATTACATTATATATTAAGAATAATATATTATAGCATATAATATACTACCCTTGATACATAATATAATTTAGAAAATTTATATAAAAAAATTACAAATATAGTCCTCCCCAATTTTGAAATCGTGCAGCACCAAACCAAATCCGTAAAGCATGCTATGTGGAGAATAGCGTCATGTCAATGTCAACATTGACTTTGCAAAGAATGGCCCACCTCAAAGGAAGTCAATAGGGATCCTACAAGGAGAAGGAAAGGCTCTACTAATTGGGACATTGACTATTGTGCCACTCCTTTAATGAAAATTTACCTTATTGTCACGTCTGGAAATTTTTTTGCCAAAATGCCACGTCACAATTCCGCTGGTCTGACAAGCGGGATTGGACTGGACACGTGTCAGCGTCTGAATGGTTAACCATTCTCGCTGGGCTGCCCAGCTAGAATGACAGATTGCTGACACGTGGCAAAAGTTCAGACATCCAGAGAATGCCTGTACTTTTGCCACGTGTCAGCATTCTGTCATTCTAGCTGGGCAGCCCAGCGAGAATGGTTAACCATTCAGATGCTGACACGTGTCCAGTCCAATCCCGCTTGTCAGACCAGCGGGATTGTGACGTGGCATTTTGGCAAAAAAAAATTCAGGCGTGGCAATCAGGTAAAATTTTGCGCAAAAAGTGGCAATACGGTCATTGTCCCCTACTAATTAACTGAACTGAACTGAACTATGGCAAGGGAGGGTTATAAATAATTTATTACTTTTTTATTCAATTGCAATAGTTTTAAAATATATTTTTAACTTCTTATCATATATAACTATAATTCACTTTAAACATTAGTTACTATCACTTAGGTTTTAATTAAAAAACAAGTAATGGCACAATTAATATATACATTAGTATATTAAAATTAAAAAAAGAAAAAAGTCTACTAAATTTTTAAAAATTAAAACCACTATAAGTGCCATCCACAACAATGGCGGACGCATGTGGGTATAATTGCCAGCACTTGCAAATATAAAGTTAAAAAAAAAAAATCACACAGGATTGGTGATTCAAGGCAAGTAAAAAAGAAAAAGAAATAGGAAGATTAAATGAAAAAGGTAAAAATATGTCCAACCCAATCAACCCCTACAATTAAAAGCTTAAAGCTTAAACCAGTGTTTAAAAACCCGGCTCGGCCATCGACCCGGCCGAGGTCATGGATCATGGAGTCACAGGTTCAACCGAGGGTCACGGGGTCACTATGCTAACCCGATTTTATATATTAAATAATATATATATATATATATATATATATATATATATATATATATATCATATATAAAAATATTAAAAAAGCAAACCACCAATCATCAAGGATTCAAAATATACTTAACATAATTCACTAATTACAACCACAAGTCATTATTATACAACCTAATTAAAGTATTAAGATACCAAAATACAAAACTTATATTCTAATGGGATCAATACGCTGACCCGGTTCTGCTTTTTTGGAGAAGGTCCCTGACAAAGGAAATTTTAAAGGAAGTAAGAATGCGTTTTTGTTTTCCATCGACGACCGTAAAGATTTCATTTGGATAGATAAAATTCTTATCTTTTCTAGAAGATTCACGTCTGCGAGGTGAATATTGAAGACATATAGGTCGCAAGAAGAGAAGAGGACGACTAGAGTTAGGTTTGCAAGCATTTTTATTTTATTTTTTTAATAAAATGAAGTTGTTTCATGATTTTTTTTTTTTTTAAAAAAATGCAGTGACCCTCTTTGACCCGGGAGTTACTGAAACCCGGCTAGATTTTGGGGATCGGATGGGTCGATGTGCATGTAGGGTCCAACTTGTGACCTCAAGTCCTCAACCCTCAGAGGGGAGGAGTCAGGGTTGACTCGGGTCAACCCGGGGGCAGAGTGAGATTTTAAAACACGGGCTTAAACCCTAGCTCATTGTTTTGTCTTTTTTTTATAAACCTTATTAACTCCAAATCTTAATAAACATCAACATTCTTGAAATTCAATCTTCATCAAGTGAAGGAGAATCGCACGAGATTTTTCATTTTTTTTTATAGAATATAAGTGGTCAACTTTGGGTCAAATAGACATCGACAAAGGTGAAATTTTGATCTATTAACTCCTATAATTATACTATATTTTACAAATATCTTTTTGTGATATTTATTTATTTTTAATTATCATTATCTATTATTTCCTTGAAACTTTGATTGATTCACCAAAACTTTACTTTTGAAGTGAAAGCAAAAATTAAATCATAATCAAAATCTTAAAAAAAAAAAAAATCGGGGCAGCGCTGCGGAACACAGACCCTAAATATGCATACATAAAAAAGATGTGCTGGCTCCGCCACTTATCCACAATTCCACACTCGTGGTGACTTTCACATCAAAAAGCAACACCATGCTCGCTCTTCCGGGACCTACTTGCCTACATCGGAATATTAAAGAGGTTTTTCTGACCGATATGACTGTGTCGTGTAATCACTCGCGGATGCTTAACGCGTGGGACTATGACATAGGTAGTGATCCGAGTGAAAGAGGTTATCTGTCACTGTCAGACTGTCAGAACTTGGCGTATCCAAAATTAAAAGCCGCTTTCTTGTCCCCCAGCACCCCATTTCGCTTTGTTTTCCTTTATAATTCTCAGTCCTTTCTTTCTTTGTTTTTGTATTTACAGTGTATATCCTATCAACCTAAAGTGACATTTTTTTTAGACTGAATTTTTTTTTTTATATAAATTTAACTTATTTTACAGTTATAATAATTTTTATTATTATAATTTTTTAACTAATCTCAAAATAATTTCATTTTAAACTTAGTGGAAATAATTTTATTTTTGTTTATGGAAGAAACATTAAATAAATTATACTATTTCAAAAATCCATCCAACTTTTTTTTTATTTGTTTATTTTCTATTTTAATAATAAAAGGGTTATTATATTCCCGCCTTTTATTTATTTTTCCTTTTTTTTTATTAAAAAAACTCCATTGAACAACCCATCAGGAGTTATTTTTAAATCTTGTGGCTCACTGTGTCATTTTCAATTTTTGGTCCGTGCTTCCATATTTGCCCCATGCCAATGGAGGGCCATATGCAACATGTGGAAGTCCGTAGGTGGGATCCATATAGAGGCGAGGCATGTGCCTGCCTAGGGTATATATGGTAATTAAATTATCTGTCTGTGTATAATACGAAGGTGGAATCTTGCCACCTTCATTAAAAAAAGAGTGCATTCGGTGAAATTGTTAATATAATTTTGAGTATTCGGCTGAGCATGCCATGTTTTTCTTTGTCCTCATAATCACAATTTTGGATGGAGTTTTTTTTGTTTTTCCTTTACGTCAGAGCAATGAGGAAGAACAGTATAATACTATAATTAATAATGAAAGACGGAAAGAAACAAAATTTAGAAATAGACCAGCGTAGCAAAAATGGGGAGGCTTTTTTGGGAGGGTAGCATGTCATTTCAGGTGCTTTTTGTTTTTTTCTTCAATGTAATAAAAACCACTGTCCGAAAAGTTGAGGACATCGTCAAGAAAAATGGTTATTATCAGGGCCCTATGTTAAACCAAAGGTTGGATGACAAGTAACGATAGCATAGGGCAGTGATTCGGTCTTTTCATCCTAGTTTCCTCTGAAAACACAATTTCGCCACGAAAACAACCGTGCCTTAGAGAAACTGCTGCATCTTTTCATGCCTGCAACTGGGAAGTGGTTCATTAGCTCATTAATTTTTTTTCCTCCATGGTAAACCATGTAACCGATCATTCCCCATAAAGAAATGGATCCTCTTAGTTAATAAAGGAAATCTATGAGATGCAATACTAACAGTGGCGGAGCCAGCCTTCTAACTTACTTAGGGCCAAGAAAAATTTAGTTGGTATCAAATATTAAAACATGAAATATTATTTTGTCACGGTTATTTAACCATATTTAAAATGTGACAACTTATAGAATTTCAGCTAGGGCCAAGGCTCCATCCACATTATACGTGGTTTCGTCACCGTACTCAATCTTGTTGTAAATCAACACACACGAATATGGGTGTTAACGGATTAAGCCGAGCCGAGCCGAGCTATAGTCTTAAGAGGTTAAGTCTGTGTTTAAATGTGTTAGCCTGACCAAGTCTGTTACCTGTTATGAATATAATTATTGGCATGTGGCCTGACTTATTTACAAAAAATAGAAGTCTGGTTTAGCCTGTTTTAAAAAAATAAAACAACAAAAATTTATCCAAACAGAATATACAATCAACAGCACTAGTAATTCCATAAATATTTATAAATTCAATGTATATCCAAACAACATAATATAGAACAAAATTAGTCAAAAAGTATGTTTAACCAATAAAATGGGGTGAAATGAATTGAGGAGAGAGAGGACTATTACAAGCAGTATAAAAAATATAAAATAAAAATAAAAATAAAAATTAATATATTAGGCCAGCCTTAGGCTCTAAGACCGAACTTTTCAATTGGAGCCTGAGACCTTTTTATTAAACGAATTTTTATATAAGTCCAAGTCTGGTTCCAACAATCAATTTTAGACATGTAAGCTAAGGCCTTCAAGAGCCAAGTCAAAGGCTCCTGAAAGGCCCCTTATTCTTTTAGCACCCCTATACACGAACACGAATAGCATAATAGAAAAGAAAGAGAATATTCACACCACAATTTATGATTGATTTAATGTAAGCTACGTTTTGATCTATATTATATTTATCTCACTGTCATTCGTTACAAATCACTCAGTTTATAAAAAGAATATAAATAAAATTTAAAAAATCCTAATAGTAATTATTTATGGGCCCAAGCCCAAACTATTAAGTAAACGAAAATTATAATATTAAAGGCCCATAATAATAATAGGCTTCTATAAGGTCAGATGTGCCTTCCTGCTGGCCCTGGTAACAAGGACTCCATCAGTATGATAAATATTAGCCATCTCCATCAAATTTAATAATTCTAATTTGTGTGTGTGTTGTAGAGTTTTTCACGGTGGAGGGTAAACTACAACCCAAGTGTGTGTGTGTTGTAGAGTTTTTCATGGTGGAGGGAAACTACAATCCAATTTGTGATTTTCTCGTTTACCATTTTTCCAATTAAGGAAATTGAAATTGCTTTAATTATCCGAAACAAGTCAAAGTGGCCGTATCCGTATTAATTGCAAGTCAGTACTAGCATGTATTTACCAATGGAAGCATGCAAGTATATCTTCAGCATGAAATTGAGATATTTCACTTTAGGGTATAATCACATACCATTTTCCCCTTTTTCTGGACCAGATTACGTAGTACTAATATGGATAGCTAGCTTGGCAAAAAAAGGAAAAGAAAATAGCACTAATATGAACGCTTTTTAAAACAACTTATCCGTTTTAAAATAAGGGTTCTATTTTTCTCATGTTGTAGGAGATAAGTATCTCCTACTATAAATACATAATATGGTGGAGCCCACCATACATTAAAAAGAAAAGAAAAGAAAAAAAATGATGTCATAACTTTTTATGTGAGAGAAACATGAGATAAGATAGTTATCTCATGTAAAATGAGACAATGAGTTCCCTTAAACTAATTCACTATCTAGTCATAAAGGTTTGCTCTAATATATCCTACCCAATATTCAACTAAAATCCAAAATATCGAAAGACATTGTTTTATGAGTCGAACTCCACTCTTTGAGCTGAGTAATCAAAATTCATTTTATTTAAAATATGGCAAACAAAATTCATAAAATTGTGGTATTTGATATATTCTAATGGTCAATGCAAAAATTTGTATTTTTGTGTTTTAACTTTTACATGCTTGAATAACATTTTATTCTTTTTATCTACCATAAACAACATTGTTCTTTTTTTTGGCATATCGCTATTTATTTCTAAGTTCCAAGCCAAGCCAATCTACCAGAAAAGCCAAGCCTTTCAGGTTCGTTTCATTCTATTGTTTGGCGCATTTAAATAAATTGATTCAATTGAATTTAAATAAATAAAAAAATCACATCAGTGTTATAAAAATTGACCTGGCCGATCCAACCGATTTATCTGTAAAACAAAACTTTCAATCGATCCATTCAATTACTGGATCAGTGAACCGATGTTAAACTGACACCGACTTTTAAAAAAATTAATTTTGTGAAATTTTAGATAAAATATTTAAAAAATACCATTAATAGAATTTGACTCTAAATAATATGGATTAAAACTTATATTATTATTGAAAAAGGAAAAAAAAATTTGAAGCAAGTTCCACACATTTTTGAATGAGTTAAAAAAAAAAGTTATAAAGTTTAATATGACACTTCTATTTCCCTTAATTTAAATGGTTAAACTAATGATCGACTAATTAAACCGGTGATACATTGATCGAATCCGCGACAATAACACTGGATCGCATAAAGAGAAGTGTTTTTCTTGAGACGCTTTCTTTATATTAAAGTCGTAATGTATTTTAATGCATGGTGTTTCCCATTGAACAGCAAACAAGCTTATGGTACTTTGTGACAAGTGTAGGGCCTTAATTTAATTCTGTGTCTCTTTGTGCTCTCAAGCAAAGTCTCAAATCACTCCTCCTCCTCTTCTTCTTCTTCTTCTTCACCCTTCTGATCTGCTGATTCTTCAGGTAAAACGTTGTCATCTTTAGCTTCCATGTTCTGTTCACTCTTGTTGGTTTAACCAAGGAATTGGGGATTCCCAAATCTTCAATTCTATATTATGTTTTCACCTTTTCCTGTTTTTGCTTTCATGGCTTCAACTTTGATTTGCCTCTCTCTATCTTTCCCCATAAAGGGTTACCAATAAACTGATGGAACTTTCATTCAATGTCTTTCCTGTTTCAAAATTCTTTAAGAACATTATATGTATAAGGAAAAAAGAAAAAAAAAGAAACTGTGAACCAAGGTATGTTTCAACAATAGGCCAAGGAAAGTCCTGAGATGAATGAATCATCTTGTTGAGTTTGTTTGTAAATCAAGTGTGTCCAGTTGTCTTTCAATATTAATTGTTTTTGTTTCCTGTATGTTTGAAGGTTCTGGGTTTATGTACAATGATAAATGTTGTTATTTTTTTATAAGGTATTCAAAATTGGGAGCTTTTGGTTTGAATTGTGATGTCTCGGCCGCTGCTGAGCATGGGGGATGAGGAATGTCAAAGCAATGTCACTTCTTTGGTTTCTTCCTCAGCCACCATGGAAAGTGTTTGTCTGAATAGCTCAAAATTAAAAGAGCACAACTACATGGGATTATCTGATTGTTCATCTGTGGACAGTTCAGTTCCATCCTTCTCAGATGAGAGTAAAAGTAATCTGAACCTTAAAGCTACTGAGCTCAGACTGGGGCTTCCAGGATCACAGTCTCCTGAAAGAGATTCAGATCTTTGCTTGACAAGTTCAACTCAATTTGATGAAAAACCACTGTTTCCTTCAAAGCCTGCTGTTTTGGGTAACAAAAGAGGGTATTCAGATGCCATTAATGGATTCTCAGAGGTAAATATATCAATTCAGTCAAATTCAAAGGGGATGTGTACTTTTTAAATGCTGGACCAGACACTAAAAAGTAAAAATCCCCAATTGATCATGCAGGATAAATTGCTTGTTAGATCGGAGGTCAACGCGATGTTGAAACCTAGCTCTGTGCTTGAGAATGTTGGGGCTCAACAAGCCAAAGCCAAGGAAGTAGCAACAGCGAAGGTTAGTCTTGAGAGGCCTCATGCTGTCAATGAAAGCAGACCAAGTCTTAATGGTTCTGCAAATAATCATAGTAGTGCACCAGCTACCAAGTAAGTGGACAGTCGGAATTGGCATTAGGTTTGAGCTTAAACGTGGAAATGACATCTGATGATCCTTATGTGGCAGGGCACAGGTTGTTGGTTGGCCTCCTATAAGATCATTTAGGAAAAATTCATTGACTACTACTTCAAAGAATATTGAAGAAGTAGTTGGAAAAGTGGGTTCTGGGGCATTGTTTGTGAAGGTCAGTATGGATGGTGCTCCTTATTTGAGAAAAGTAGACTTGAAGAATTACACTGCATATACAGAACTATCTTCTGCTCTGGAGAAGATGTTCAGCTGTTTTACCATAGGTAGGAGAGAATTAGTTTTATTTGAAAAGTAAGCCTTTTGATAATATAAGGCCAGAGTGCCTGGATCCAGTTACTGCTTATATTGATGTGATTTCAGGTCAATGTGGATCTCATGGAAATATGGGCGGGGAGATGCTGAATGAATCCAAGCTGAAGGATCTCCTTCATGGGTCAGAATATGTTCTTACTTATGAGGATAAAGAGGGCGACTGGATGCTCGTGGGTGATGTACCCTGGGAGTAAGTTCTTTATGTAATTGTTTTTCTTTTAAAGATAATGAATTCTTTGAAAATAGTAAAAGAAACACATTTCTTGCAACATTGTAGTTTTAATTTAAATTAACTTGTCCTGTTAAGGAATGTAGAAAACTGGCATTTGACATAAGAGATTGTACAAAGCCAAGACAGGCTTGGACAAAGAATATAAACCACAGTGGTTATTATGTACGTGATTGTATCCTAACAATGTAACTTCACAGACATTAACCTTTTCATTTCAACTTAGAATGTATAAATATTTACACCATCATGCACTTGATGAATATGTTACATGGGCCGGGAAGTATGATGATGTATCATAACCTTGTTACATATATAGGAATGGCTAACAACCTAAGGATCTTATTGAGTCAGTTTCCTATTTTAGGGCAAGTCTGTGGAGCAATATCAGAGATTTAAAATATACTAGGTGCATGTGTATATGAGGCATCATAAAGCGATGAAAAGGTAAAGGAAAAAAAGGAATAAAGAATTTTTGTGTGTCTAACTTGTTTAATTTTGTTATCTCAAAAGTGAATAACGAAGTTAGGATGTCATATTTGTCACATGTCTACTTTGAACCTTGAGGCTATAGATGTCGAGTACTTATTCTTTGTATACTATATAGTGATTATAGTCTGTTCGTGTAATAGCATACTAAAATATCAAGATTAATTTTCTGAATGTATAATAACTAATTTAATATTTATTTTACAACTGGAGAGCATATTTCTAATACAACTGTTTCATTCGGGGGAGACCTTGGGGAGCGACTTTTTAGCATAATGATAGAAGAATTGTATAGTTTTTTGAGGTTCTGAATGGCCTGGGGGCACAATAATTGAATGATGAAGCAACTTTTAGGATAAAGATTAATTTTTAATTATTTGAAATGAAAAGTAATTTTCCTATCAAAAGAAAGGAAAAAAGAAACCACACATCATATGTTTGTGAGTAACTGGGTCAACTTGCTATAGTTATATAATTTTGAACTACGACACATAAAAATTTTTTACACTATCAATGAATCATATGGTGCTGTGCATTTAAAGAACTATTAATAACTATTACTGGAAGTTAAATATTTTAGTTACTCTAATAATGTCGCACTTTCTTGTTTACTATTAGTGTATGGAGTTTTACATTGTATGGATTAAATTTAAACACATTTTATTATAGAATTAGAAAGGCTAAGCATTTTTCATTCCACATTAAATTGCTCAGGAAAATAGAGTTGAACAATATTTGTTTGATTGTAACTGGCGGTATGTCACTGTGAGCAAATTAATTTCAACCTAATACCTCAACTCTGTGCAGGATGTTTATTGAGACATGCAAGAGGCTAAGGATCATGAAGAGCTCCGATGCCATTGGATTAGGTTAGTATTCCATTCAAGACCATCAACCCATAGCTGATGGTCTAAAAAGGTATTAGTGAAGTGTATCAGAAAAGTAATGAATGTAATTTTTCTGGTATTAATCAGTAGACATGGTTAAATAGTGTAAAATTCAAACTTTTAAAATAGAAAAATTCCAATTGACTGGTATTTGTTTCAATTTGGCACTGGCAAGGAAAGAGATATGATCTTAGTGATCAAATTTGCTGCTGCCACTAAAGTCTATCAACATCACTTTTATCCCCAACTAGTTGACGAGCTGCCACTAAATTACACAAGTCTTAATTCCATAGTGAAGATTGGAAATTGTTAATTTCTTGCACAAGAATACCTCTGCATGCTGACAGTGGGAATTAAAGAAATTGAAAAAATAACTCTGTTCAGATATAGTTAGAGGTAAGTTATTATTCCAATTTTGGAAAGTGCCCCCTTCAATGTTAACTCAGATTGTGGCAGAATGTAATTCTTTGTTTTTTGTACATGAATTTTTGCCCATAGAAACCTGTGGAGGGAGAGATTGACAGAATCCTAGTTTAAGCTGTTTTACTTTACCAATTATTTCCAATCTACTGTCAACTTCAATTTGATACAGTGAAGCGAAAGCTATTTCGCGTAAAATACATAAAAAGTCCATGATTTGTATTCTGTGTTTCATTTTTATTTTATTTTTCCATAACTTAACATATCTGATTCAAGTTTAACTTTTTTGGGCGTTATTGTAGCGCCTAGATCTGTTGAAAAGAGTATGAGCAGAAACTAGGAAGTATCAATCGTTAAACTGTATCCATCAAACTGTCAACGGGGTTAAAAAGCTTCTGGCCTATGGAGGGTAGCAGATCAAGGAAGGACATAATGGCTTGGGGGCGAGAACTGAATGTGTGTTGTTCTGAACAGAATTTCATACTAAGCTGCCTTAATCATGATGTTATTTACTATCACTGTTTTCTGTTGTCATGACGTTTTATATTCCATAAGTTTTTCTAATGATTGTCACAGCTTATAAAACCCCCAGACCTGTCTGTGGAGGTTTTTATATTCTATGTGCCCAAGTTCATGTTCTAGTGAAGGATTTGCAGTTTGTAAATTGCATCATCCCTTCTGTGTTTGTGATTTAAGTTTGATAAAAAAAAAAAAACCAAGAAGTTATATGTAATGCACCTGTTACAGTTTCTGTTGCCTTTCATTACCTGCCAATGTCATTCACCTGTTTAAAAGCAATTACATAAAAGGCTTGGAATCTTTCTGAATATAATATATAAAGTTAAAAACAAAATAAAAAATACGTTGTGCTTGGTGATGCATTGAGCTTTTGCCTTAAACTATTGAGATATTGTCACACTGTTGGATATGGTTGTCGGGTTGTCCAGGAACCTAGCATGTGAAGCTCTGGTTGTTGGGTGCAGTGCATTGATCTTCCTGCTCGATTAAACTAACTCACAGTAATGGCATCATGTACGATGCTAAGCCTTCATTGGCTCTTATGCTTTATCAAACAATTGAGTTCTCGAGAGGGGAAATTCTTGCATAAATGATAAAAGGACCTACCCTGATTTTGGACAATGGTTATTCTTTTGTCTGGAAAATCATTGGTTTATGAAGTATAAAGAGGACAAACTCGGGAGTTTTGTTAAGGATAAATTTACATGTTTATGTACTTATATAAGTACTACATCCAATTCATGATTTAAATTTTAGTAAATAATATTTTAAATTCCATTTAATCGTATTTAAATATGATTATACTATATATGTATTATAATTTTCGTGTATAAGGGTAGGGCGTAGTACTGTATAAGATTTTCTCCTTGTTACGGTTATATATTTTAGGGGGACAAATTATCAAAGAAAAGATAGAGTAGATAGTTGTAAAACCCTGTGAAACACGGACACGCTTTCTTTTGAGAAATTTGCGTGTCGAACACGTGTACGATATGGACACGTTCAGACACAAGTCCGACACGCGGTTAACATTTGAGGACACACGGTCAATTTTTTGACACGTTTCGACACGTTTTTCTGACACGCGGTCAACTTTTTCAGACACGTAGTCGATGCTCGGACACGTTTTTATTTATTTATTTATTTTTAAAATTTTATTTTATTTTGTTAACTAAATATAAAAAAAATAATTTATAAATTAATTTTTTTCTGTTATGAAATGAGACATGAAAATTTAACAAATTACGAAAAATTATTTATATTTATATTTATGTTATGAAATTTAAATATTTGATTGATTATATGACTTATTATGAACTCTTAAATGTATTAAATATAAATTATATTATATATATTAAAAATTTTATTTAATATCAAAAAGTGTCCCAACGTGTCAAAATATGACATTTTTTAGAATTAACGTGTCGGCGTGTCGTGTCGTGTCGTCCCGTGTCCGTGCATCATTGGTAAAACCCAGCCCGACCCGGCCGGGTCGATCCGGAACTCGGTGAACCAGTCATAGGATTGGTTCGGGTCAAGCATTGGACCGGTCATGCTTCGACTCGGTCAAAACCCGGACAAAACCGGTCCAACTCGGTGACCAGGTGATCCAGTGACCCTGTCGGATCATGCATTTAAAAAAAAAACAAATTGTTTCATCTTGTCAAAAAAAATGTAGAACTCATTTTAAAAACATTTTGTAATTTTATTTGCTAGTATACTCTTTTATAATGACCTAAAATTTCAGCTTCCAATACTGAAGCAATTTGCAGAATAATAAATTAAGAGAATGTGACATATGCCATTTTTAATGTAGTTGAATTTGAAAAATGTGAGCTCAATATCATTGAGAGGTATGTTTTTGAGGATTCTAAGTAGCAATTTTTTTATTTTTATTTTTTGGTAAACAAGTTGCAATTTATATTAAGATAGTAATAGCATGCATTTTTATTTATTTATGCTTCATGTTTTTTAACTGATTTAATGAAGTTTAATTCATTTTAGATATGAAGAATATAATTGAATTTATATGTTCATATATATATATATATATATATATATATATATATATATCCGGGTCAACCGGTCCGACCAGTGACCTAGTGATTCAATACTCTGACCGGGTCGATGCCCGGGTCGGGTTTAATAACACTTATTTCAAAATAGATTTAGTGTAGAAAATGAAAAAAAATTCATTAAAAATGAATTTTAGCTAGAATATCACTAAAAGTCTATTTGGATGGATTTCTCGCTTCAAAAGCTGCTTTTTTTAAGAAAAAAATAAATACTTTTCAAAAAAAATCTATTTAGATGTCTCATTTTAAAAAAAATATAAGTCATAAAAAAGTCAAAAATATTTTTTTTAAACTAGAAATTTTAGCTTTTTTAAAAAAATAAAAATAAAAAGTCAAATATTTTTTTAAAAATCTAAATAGCTTTAATTTTTATAAAAAGTATTTTTAAAATAAGCAAAACATAAAAAAGTCTTTTTTGGAAAAGCAATCTAAAAGGGCTCTAAATCATCATGTCATGATGTGGGAGGTCACTAATTGCTTATAATAGTGATTCTTTATTTATTTAAATTATTAAATGAGTATTTTGATTTCTTGTGTTAATATCAATAATATTCTTCAACACACATTCATATTTTTTTTAATATTTTATGAAGATAATATATTCAGTGCGGAGACGTAGCTGAAATGATATTATTTTTAATTTTATCAACACACCTGAAAATTGAAATGATCTTATTCAATCCACCTTCGGCTTTTTTTGCGCAAAACTAAATCGAAGGTTAAAAAAATGCAACGATTAAAACAAAAGGTAGGATATTTTTACTAGTAATTTTTTTTACTACCATTCTACTATTACTGTAATCACTTTATTCTATTACCATTCTAATCACTATTAGATTCAAAAGTGATTAGAGTGATAGTAAAAAAAATATATATATATTCTACCTCTCAAAACAAAGGCCTTATACTATCAAATTTACTGTCGAGTGTTTCACTTTTTCTTGGGCCTTGAAGCCCCATACTTTAACCAAAAAGACAATAAAATGAGGATAAAAGAACAACAAACAAAAGAGGCATGTAGGGCTGTAACCTTAACTTTGTGTGTTGGCTAGCGACCTCTTTTTTTATTTTTATTTGGGTTATATATCTTCTTCACCCACCATTACGACAATGGTATTGTAGACCCAAGTAACTGCCGACAGCCCAAGTTCATCAACGTGGTTACGTGGTCCAGTCATAAGGTCAAAAGTCACTCTCTATGTATAGGAAATGTTATATTTACAAATTTTTTTGTTTATAAACTCTTATAACTCTTTTCCCGAGAAAATACTAGATACATTATCTTCTCCCGAAAGAAGATAGTGTAATTTATAAAATTTGTATAAGAATTTATAAACGGATCATTTCCCTATATATATATATATATATATATATATATATATATATGGGTTTAACTTTTCTTATGTTGTAGGATTATAGAGAAATCTCAAGTGGGTCAGGAGATAAAAAAAGTAGAGAGAAGTTAAATGTGGGTCCCATATTTTATATTAAAAAAGAAAAGAAAAATTAATTGGCACGAAAAACGAATTTGTGTAGAAAAATGGGAGTATCTCATGTGGCATGAGAGTATTATTTCCCTATATATATATATATATATATATATATATATAATAGGTTAATTATAGACATTTAACTTAGGAAATAACATCTTTGTCTTTGAGGTAGAGAATTTCTATCTGCCAGGTAGAAAAAATTTCAAGTGGGTCACCATTCATATTTTTTCTTTTCATTGATTTCTACTCTCTCTTGGTTTTTCTCTATGGAGCATATAGAAATTCTCCGTCTTGAAGGCAGATATGTTATTCCCTTTAAATTATTTAGTTTAATCCTGATATACACAAATTATTTTAATTTAAAAAAATAAATGTTCGTCATTTAAATAATACCAAGTTTCATATTCGAATCTTACTTTTTCCAATCAAAAGCTTTTGCAATATCAAATCATCAACTGAGATTTTTCAAAGTAACATCGTTAGATTATTAATTTGTATTCTTCTTGAAACAAAATAATTCGGTGACAATGCATACTTGATCCCTTTGACAAGGAAGACAATGTATCGCTTCTTTTTAGTGTTTAAGAGAAAGATAAAAGTAAATACAACTTTCTAAAAAATCATGAAACCAAAAGGATGCTTATTCAATCACATGAAATGTGATTTATGACAGATGAGATTAGCACTTGGTACCTATTTTTAGGCCTTTTCTATTTGTATATCTTCTAAGAACCAATCAGACTAGTTTTTGGACAATCAACCCATGTGATTTCAAGACTAATGCAATATTGGGTTGATTTTGAGGCTCTAAAAGTCAACTTGCTAATGCATGCACCATCATTACACATTCAATCATTGTTTTTTTTTTTTTTGTGTGAATAAAATTAACAAAAGCAGAATACTAATAAAAAGAAAACACGTATCAATAAATAATTATAATGTATCAAATTTGTCTCATGCAGAAACCTGTCAACGCCTTAGAAAATCCATGAAAAGCTAATCAATTATACGCGATAAAGAAATTATCATGTAGTTCTTAATTTCCATTTGCTACTAAAATTTAATTTCTTTATAGAGGGTTTATATGGAACTTAGTTCTAAAATCTCTGTAAGTTAATCTCATTAAACCTTAGCATAAACTTTGGTAGCTTGATGATGCACAATAGCATGTGCTTTTAATTTGCTTCAGTAATGAGTAGTCATTCTATGAATAAGTTAGACTCTCAATCACTCATAATTGGATTAGATGGGTCAAATGCGATGGGCAATTCTTGACTCTGGCTTGTTTGCTGAATATATCCTTGAAAGGTGGTTGGTGTGCACAAAGCAGAGTCATAAAGCCTATTTTTCCATCACCTATAACTATGAACCATGTATTAGAAAATTACTTGAGAATAGAAGTGCCTGTTTGGATCCTCTTTTTTTTAAGCTACAAGCTACTTATAAGCATAAGCTAGGCCAAACAGGTTTTGGGAAAAGCTCTTATAACGAAAAGCTCTTTTTTTTATAATGAAGAAAAAAGCTGAAAATTAAAAGCTCCTAGGAGGAGCTTTTTTTTAAGCTCTTATCTGTTTTTCTTGAATTGTGTGCTTTTTTTTAAAATAAAGAGTGATAAAGATAGAAAGAGATAATTTTCTTGAAATATGTGCTTTTAAGTAATTTTTAAGCTAAAACTTTTATGTAATTTCCAAACAGCTTTTAGCTTATTTTTTTAAGCTCTTTTTTTTAGCTTTAGCTTATAAGTAGCTTCTAGCTTAAAAATAAGAGCATCCAAACAGGCTCGAAGTCTCGGGAAATTTCAACACTCGAATCTCCTTGTACCCCACTTCATCCCAATCCCTTTGTTTGAAAATGTAATTGAAGGGCTTATTAAATGAGTTGGAGAACGAATTATGAGAATGAAAGTGCAAAAAGGGGCCTAAAATGGTAGGCAACTTCTCCCTTCGCCTTGGTTTCCTTTCCTTGTACATTGCATGATTGAAGGAAGTTGGAGTGGTTAGCAATGGTAGTTAATGGAGATCATATCAAACTATAATTAATTAATTGACCGACCTTGACTTCCGTTGCGGATTTGAATCTTATAAAGTGGATTGCTTTTGAAAAAATGGGATGATGAATATAGGTAATTGCACTAAGGAACATAAAAATATAGTTATTTTTGGAGAAGAAAGGACCAAAAGAAAATAAAAATAAATAAATTTCTTGATGACAAATTTGATAGACAGAGACCTGCTGATGCACTTTATTTGAACTTGATACTTCAACTCAGATAGTGATGGAGGAAACACAACCGTAAGGGATCATGGCTAATTTGTGCAATATGTCTTAAAATCTAGCCAGCTGCCAAAGCAATCCACATACATGACCGACCTCCACTAATTACATTTTTGTTATTGAATTTGTAGCAGTGTCCTACTCCTACTGATTACCAATGAAGCAAGCGGTGGAGTGGTAATATATTCAAAGTTAATATAATGGAAAGAAGACCTAGTAAGGGTTAAGTGTGTGCAGAACATAAGTTGTGTTATTTTATTTTCTAATGTTATATATTACGAGTTGTATAAAGTTATAATATGAAGAAAAAAAATCCTCTCTTCACGTTAGCTGAAGTGACTGAGGAGAGAATTTTTTTTTACATATATAACTATGTACTACCTATAGTACATAATGATAAAAATTAAAAGACATAATTTATATATTTTAAAAGGATAAATATTTTTTTCTATATATAAATATATAATTTAATGAGTCTTCTCATCAAAAGTTTGCTAGGTTAAAGTCTAAACTAATTTTATTTGGGACAAGACATATTTACTACCTCAAAATTTTATTATCTTTACAACAAATCTAATCAACATTGATTTTTTGTCAATCTAAAGATTTTAATTTATTAAAAATTAATAAATAATTAATAAGAGCGACCCGATAATTTTTAAGAATTTATAATCGTTAGATTAATAAAAATTAACGATAATTTAATTGGTTGTAAGGATAATAAACTTTTGTGGTGATATATTCTTCCCCATTTTATTAAATCATATTGATTGAGTATCAGGTACCCCGAGCCCTGTTGGGAACTCAGTTCCCTCAAGCTCGACTCAGGGGACTTTGCGGAAGTCAGTCAATAAGATCCTCAATCTTGGATCTCGTCAATACCTCGGCCTGAACTTTACCAGGTCAGGCAGCGCAGTGGAAAATCAAAAACACAAATAAGAGACAGAGAGAGAGAACACAAGCAATTTTTAACGTGGGAAAACTTTCTCCAATGAAGAAGTAAAAACCCACGGGACCTAGTCCAGATCAAAAATCCGCTATGAAAATAATAGTTACAAATAATCAGAATCACCAATGTGGTGGTTAACTCAACCTCTCCAACAATGGTGATAATCAAACCTCCCTAGAGATGTTTCACTTAAACTCTCTCTAGAGATCTCTCAAATACAAAGCATAAACCTTTGTTCAAACAATTTTCTCTCAAATTTTTAATTTCTCTCTTAATCTCTAACCTAGCCTCCACCCTCAACTAATGAATATATATAGGAGGTGAGATCTAGGGTTTAGGGTTTTTAGGAAACCCCTCAATGGGCTTGGTCTTAGCATTGAAGGAGGAAGCCCAACAAATCTCCCCCTCCGACTTCAATGCGTCGGCTTTAGCATCAACCCGGCTCTTTCACAACAGTCTTCAAATTTCCTTGTTGGAACCAGCTTTGTCATTATGTCGGACCAATTTTGGTCAGTGTGTACTTTGACGAGTTCGAGCTCTCCACCTTCCACCACATCCCGGATCCAGTGATACCTCACATCAATATGCTTAGTACGGGAGTGATAGGTCGAATTCTTCGCAAGATGGATTGCGCTTTGATTGTCACAACCCAGCTCGTACTTGTCTTGATCATGGCCGAGTTCCATGAAGAACTTCTTCATCCACAGCATCTCTTTTGTCTATGCAGTGGAATATACTTCTCTTGACTCAGCCACAGTAGCTTCTTTTGTCTATCTCGGATAATCTTGATTCCGAAAATCTACTTTGCAGGGCCAAGGTCCTTCATTGCGAAGGACGAGCTCAACGCCTTTTTCAGGGCGGCTATCCTCGATTTGTCTTTCCCTATAATAAGCATGCCGTCAACATATAACAACAAAATAAAAAAATCTCCAGCCTCATACCTCTTCACAAATATGCAGTGGTCAACTTCTGTCTTCTCAAACTTATGATCAGTCATGAATGATTCAAACTTCTTGTACCACTGTCGAGGTGCTTGCTTCAAGCCATATAGGCTTTTCTTCAATCGACATACCAAGTCTTCTTGGTCTGGAGCTCGGAACCCTTCAAGTTGCTCCATATAAATTTTTTCTTCCAAATCACCGTGAAGAAATGCTGTCTTCACGTCCGTTTGTTCTACCTCGAGGTTCATCGAAGCCGCCATGGCTAACACAGTTCGGACGAGGTCATTTTCACTACAGGAGAAAAAATCTCCTCAAAATCTTCTCCTTTCTTCTGATTGCAGCCTTTCACTACAATCTGGGCTTTGTATCTCGGCTTCTGCCCGTTCTCTTCATTCTTAATCTTGTAGACCCATTTATTTTTCAAAGCTCGTCTTCCTTCAGGCAAGTCAGTCAGCTCATAAGTCTGATTCTCGTGCAAAGATTTCATCTCGTCTTGCATTGCCTCTTTCCATTCTTCTTTCTCTGAGCTCGTCACAGTCTCATCATAACTCTGAGGCTCACCGTCTTCAGCAACAACGGTGTATTCATCAGATGTGTATCTTGTAGAGTGTCTTCTTTCTCGAGTTGGATATCTCAGCTGTTCTTCAGCTTGAGAACTCGGTTCATCATTATCATCCCGGATCTCATCATCATCTCGGACCTCAGTGTCTTGGTCATCATCAGCATGTTGCTGGTCATCATTTTCTTCATTTTCTTGATTTTCTCCCCCTGCTTCAGCTCGGACAGGAGGGATGGGTTCTTCACGTCTGACAGTAACCCGGACTTTGGGCTTCGAAATGTCATAAATGTTCTCATCTTCATGAAAGATCACATCTCGGCTTCTCACTATCTTCTTATTAAATGGATCCTAAATTCGAAACCCGAACTCACATCTCGGCGAACCAAGATAGATGCATTCTTTAGTCTTCGCATCGAGTTTTGCCCTTTTCATCTTTAGGGATATGCACGAAGGCTCGGCATCGAAACACCTTCAGTTGATTATAGGCCGCTTTCCGACCTGTCCAGACTTCTTCTGGAGTTTCTCCTTCAAGTGGCCGTGTTGGTGAGAGGTTGATCAAGTCAATAGCAGTTCTAACGGCTTCTCCCCAGAATGATTTTGGTAACCCGACATTGGATAACATGCTTTGTACCTTCTCTTCAATTGTTCGATTCATCCTCTCAGTGAGTCCATTCAGCTGTGGAGTATTGGGGGCGTCTTCTCAAGTCGGATCCCGGCTGCTCTGCAGTATGCATCAAATGAGCCGCAATACTCACCACAATTTTCAGATCGGACCACCTTCAATTTCTTGCCAGTCTCCCTTTCAACCATAGCATGAAATTCTTTACAGGATTAGAGTACCTGGTCTTTAGACTTCAACAAATATACCCACACTTTGCGGGAATGGTCATCAATAAATGAAACAAAGTACTGAGCTCCTTCAAAGGATCTTTCCGACATGGAGCAAACATCAGTATGAACAAGGTCAAGAATATACCCGCGTCGTCTGAATTGATCTGATCTCACAAAAGAAATCCAGTGCTGCTTTCCAGCTAGGCAATGCGTGCAACTCTCCAACGCTTAGCCTTTCAACCCGGTCAGTAATCGTTTTTTTGTTCCGGATCTGGAGCCCTTTCGCGCTCATGTGGATGAGGCGCTTGTGCCAAAGCTCCAAGTTAGGTTCATCTCGGACAGAATTGGCTTCTCCGCCATTAATCTTTCCTTGCATCACGTACAAGGAGCCTTCCTTCTTACCTCGGGCCACTACTAAGTTTCCTTTGGCCAACTTCCATCTAACACTACCGAAGTAGTTCACTAACCCGGCATCATCAAGCTTGCCTACTGAGATTAGGTTCAGTCGCATGTCAGGAACATGCCTTACATCCTTCAACACAAGTCGGCATCCGCCAACAATCTTGCTGGTCACCTGATTTCCCATCTTCACGACTCCAAAATCACCACCTCGGTAAGAGGAGAAAAAACCTTTATGTGGAGTAACGTAGAAGGAGGCACCAGAGTCAACAATCCAGGTGCAGTCATCATATGCAACATTCAAATAATTATCCTCACCCAGGAGGAATATCTCGGCATTCGAGTTGGCAGCCACCGCAGTGGTGCTCTTGTCTTCCCTCTTCTTAAGAATAATCTGATCCGGCTTCACAGAGCCGTTCTTCTCGTCATTTTGCAGGGTCCAGCAGTCTGGCTTCTTATGACCTGTCTTTCCACAGTAAAAGCACTTAAACTCATATCTCGGCTTTGACCGACCTCTGAACTTTCCTCTTCTATCACAATCTTGACCCTGGCTTTTGCTTCTACCCCGGGAGTCGGATTTCCCTCTGTTCTCAGCAACGTTGGCCTCAGACGTGCTCGAAATACCTCGTTCTCTTCTCCTGGCTTCTTCGTCCAAGAGGCTGTCTGTCACGACATCCATCTTCAATTTTCCATCTGGAGTCGAATTATTCAAGGTAACCACCAGAGTATCACAACTTTCTGGCAGCGAGCTCAACAGCAGCAAAGCCTGCATCTCGTTATCAATTTTCATCTCAGCCTTTGATAGCTGATTCACAATACCTTTGTAGGTGTTGAGGTGTTCAATCATACTCATGTCGTCCTTGTATTACAGCTTCACAAATCGGCGAACCAGGAGTGCTTTGTTCTTGGGAGTCTTCTTCTGAATCATGGACTCCAACTTCGTCCACAACTTATACGCGTTCGTGAACTTAGACACGTGCTCAAAGAGGCTCTTGTCAATATATTTTCTGATCGTAGCTACCGCCTTACGACTCTGAATCTCCCACTCCTTATCGGTTTTTCCTTCCGGCCTCTTTTCAAGGGTAATGAGCTCATGTAAATCTTTGCAGTAGAGATGATCTTCCCTCATCGGTCTCCAATAGGTGAAATTGTCTGCGGTCAGCTTGAACATGTCTCCATCATTGGTTATGCCATTGGTCTCCATCTCGTCTCCCTCAGAACCCGTTGAACTCGGGCTCTGATACCACTGTTGGGAACTCGGTTCCCTCAAGCTCAGCTCAGAGGCCTTTGCGGAAGTCAGTCAATGAGATCCTCGATCTCGGATCTCGGTAATACCTCTGCCTGAACTTTACCAGGTCGGGCAGCGCAGCGGAAAATCAAAAACGCAAATAGGAGAGAGAGAAAGAGAAGGAGAAAAAGAACACAAACAATTTTTAACGTGGGAAAACTTTCTCCAATGAAGAAGTAAAAACCCATGAGACCTAGTCCAGATCAAAAATCCATTATGAAAATAATGGTTACAAATAATCAAAATCACCAATGTGGTGGTTAACTCAACCTCTCCAACAATGGTGATAATCAAACCTCCCTAGTGATGTTTCACTCAAACTCTCTTTAGAGATCTCTCAAATACAAAGCATAAAGCTTTGTTCAAACAATTTTCTCTCAAATTTCTAATTTCTCTCTTAATCTCTAACCTAACCTCCACCCTCAACTAATGAATATATATAGGAGTTGAGATCTAGGGTTTAGGTTTTTTAGGAAACCCCTCAATGGGCTTGGGCTTAGCATTGAAGGAGGAAGCCTAACAAGCCCATCACAAACAGGTCGGCAAAAAAATTAATTTAATGCTTTTTAATAAAATAATTACGCATTTATTACAATTTTGAGAATAATTACGGATCTATTGCACAATGTGACGCCCCATTGAGGCGTCTCACCCTATAAGGTGTTGACACGTGTCATTTTTTTTCAAAAAAAAATTAATTTAATCATAAAACTTTTGAAGGCCATAACTTTTGACTCGGGTATCCAAATCAGATAATTCTTTTTTTGATTCCACATAACTTTTCGAGATGTACGCAATGACATCGCATTTGATATATTTTATTTCTCTCAAACATAATTTTAATTTGCAAGAATGGTATTATAAGAGCGGTTAAACCCAGAAGCCTCTGAGTTCTGGGTTAATGATTTAATATAAAAAAATAAATAAAATTTTGATTTGTGATTTAAATTTTTTTCATAATTTTTTTTTATTATAACAAAAATTTGGTTTGTGATTTAAATTAAAAATAAAAAAATTATTATTAATAAAAAAAATAAAATAAAGATTTGATTTGTGATTTAAATTAAAAAAAACAATTTGAAAAATCTGTAGAAATAAAGGAAATAATTAAATAAATATTCTAAATCTCTAAGGAAGAAGGATGTTATTTTTGAAATTAATGATTAATGCTATAAGCTTCTGGGTTATTATTCGTGGTCTGAAATTAATGATGGCTTATGAATGTTTTTCAAAAATAAAATTACCTAAATTAGGCGTGATTGCCTCTTGATTGAAACTCAATTTAGACGAGATTGGTGACGTGTCAGGTGTTGACACGTGTCACATTTTTAAACTCAAAAGCCTCTGAGTTCTGCGTTTGTGATTTAATATAAAAATTAAATTAAGATTTGATGTGTGATTTAAATTAAAAAAATAAATTTTTTTATTTTTATTATAAAAAGTTTTTGGTTTGTGATTTAAATTAAAAGTAACAATTATTATTAATAAGGAAAACAAAATAAAGATTTGATTTGTGATTTAAACTCAAAAATCAATTTGAAAAATCTGTATTAATAAAAGAAATAATTAAATAAATATTCCAAATCTCTAAGGAAGAAGGATTACCTGATTTAAATTTAAATTATCTTTGTGAGAAATAAAATATATCAAATGAGATGTCATTGTGTAGATTTCAAAAAGTTATGTGGAATCAAAAAAACATTACCTGATTTGGATACCAGACTCAAAAGTTATGGCCTTCAGAAGTTTTATGATTAAATTAATTTGTTTTTTGGAAAAAAAATGACACGTGTCAACACCTGATGAGTGACACCCCATTGAGGCGTCTCTCTCTGGGTGAGACGCCTCAATGGGGCCTCACATGTGACGCCCAAAAGGGACATCACATTGTGCAATAGATCCGTAATTATTCTCAAAACTGTAATAAATGCTTAATTATATTATTAAAAAGCATTAAATTAATTTTTTTGCCCAAACAGGTCAGTAAATTAGATTTAAAATATTTTCAAATTCAAAATAACAGTAACTCATCTTTTTTATAAAAAAAGATAGTAAAGACCCAAATTGGTCCCTGACAAAAAATTAGGTGCCCAAATTAGTCCCTCACAAAAATAAACTCGTTAAATAGTCCCCAACAAAGTGAAACAGGACCCACGTTAGTCCTTCTGTCAATCCAAAACTCACGGTGTCAATGACGGTGATGATGTGTCACGTTAAGTGACATGTTGGAGGCCACGTGGGTTGAGGAACGACGTCGTTTTGAGAGACTCATACACGTTGGTCAGTATGGTCCCTGACAGTTTTAACAAAGGGGACCAGTATGGTCCCTAACATTTTTATCGGGGTCCTTTTTAGTCTCTGCTAAAGTTTTGTTAACACCACTGCCACCATTTCCTATTAACACACCAACAATGTCATTTCCCCTTGTACATGCTGATATTAGTCATGCATAACACAATCAACTTCTGCATAATTCACACCATGACATTCTTAGTTTAGTCTTTATACATTGTTCTCATTTCTTTTTGTATCTCCATCGAGTTTATACAACATTTTGTGCCAATAAACATAACTTCAAATACATAAGTCATGCCACATACATTGCATGAACAACAATTCATTACACCAGCAAATCTCAACAGAACCACACTTTAAATTGCACTCCAGCCTACTTGCAAGATATATACATACTAGAAACACAACAATAATGGATCCAGCAAACACCCTAGCACACCTACACACATGCATCATTTCCTTCTCAACCCTTTCAAAGTCTGCCTGCATCTTCAATGATATGTCTTCAATCTTTATACAGTGCTCATTAATCTTCTTTTTGTGGTCATTCACCTCCAACTGCAGTTCATCATTGAGCTTCATGTCCAAAAAGTTCAACTTGAACTCAATTTCAGCTACATTCAACTCCAGCTTGTTAATTGTCCAATCTTCCAGCTCCATGATATCAGATGTAGCATCATCCACCCATGTAAAAAAGTTACAGTGTGACTTCTTTTCCTAAACCATATTCAACTATACAGTTAATAACATTGACATTACAAAAATAACGCATGAAAAAATCAACCTCACCTTGAAGTTGGGGCACCCAAAAAATGATCTACTAGGATTTCTAAGTGTCTTGGAGGTTGAATTTGGTTCAGGCTACTGTTAGAAAATCTCAACCTGCCAAAACAACTGGCAAACTACTGTTATTTCTAACAGATGTATGATTGAACTCAAATGAGAAAAACATGCTCTTACTTCGTAGATTCTTAAACATTATAAGCCAAACCATGCCACATACATCCAACCCAACCAATCAATCAATTATTTTTTTATTGGGTCCATGTTAATCTTTTCCATTTAAAATAAAATAAAATTGAAGGGATTTATTTCTTCTGTTGGGTATTCATTGTTTGTTCAAAAATAAGTATTTGGCATCGTCAAAGAAATTGAAATAAAAATTGTGTTGTATTAATGAGCGATATTTTTAACTTTTTGATTTTCTATTGAGATTCAAGTAACAATATATGTAGGATTTAGAAGTAAGATAAGCAATTTTCTAGTCTATAAAATAATATTCACACGATCTAATAATACCATAACCTACGATGAGTCAAGAAACCTTAAACATAAATATGCGAGGTATATTCTGATTACATTGAAAAGCAATATATATGCTATGAACGGAATGAAAATTGTAATGCACTGTTTTGAATTTATTTCGAATCAAACATACGTACTTTTTGGCGATAATGAAATTTGAAGGCTTTGTGTGTCTTTGTGTCTTTCCCGCTTGAAGGTACTAAGAGCAAGTAGTTATTTTTGTAATGTCAATGTTATTAACTGTATAGTTGAATTTGGTTAATAACATTGACAAAAAGTATATTTATGTACAAGGGGAAATGGGAATCATGCGTAAAGACTAAACTAAGAATGTCATGATGTGAATTATGCAGAAGTTGATTGTGTTATGCATGACTAATATTAGCATGTACAAGGGGAAATGACATTGCCGGTGTGTTAATAGCAAATAGTGGCATTGGTGTTAACAGAACTTTAGCAGAGACTAAAAAGGACCCCGATAAAAATGTTAGGGACCATATTGGTCCCCTTTGTTAAAACTGTTAGGGACCATACTGACCAACGTGTATGAGTCTCTCAAAACGACGTCGTTCCTCAACCCACGTGGCCTCCAGCATGTCACTTAACGTGACACATCATCACCGTCATTGACACCGTGAGTTTTGGATTGACAGAAGGACTAACGTGGGTTATGTTTCACTTTGTTGGGGACTATCTAACGAGTTTATTTTTGTGAGGGACTAATTTAGAAACCAAAATTTTTGTCAGGGACCAATTTGGGCCTTTACTCTAAAAAATAATTACCAAATGATTGTAAACCACATGAATCATATTACAAAATTCTTATAGAATATAATTTGAGAAAAAAAAAACTACTTTTTGTGCGCTTATTTTGCTGTTGATCTCAACAAATTCATAAAATCCGTACAGTACAATATCATTGATGTTTATCGAAAAAAGTTTTTTTTTTTTTAAAAAGCTTATGGATCGATGCCATATAATATACCTGCCATTAATTAATTATTTAAACTCGTAGTCAAAAACTTCTAACCATGACGTAAACCGAATCACAAAGGAAACCGTTGATCTCATTGCACATGAGAATTTAGGTAGGCTTTTTAAATTAATTATTACTACTACTTGATTTATCGTTTTATTGAAACTCAATTCACTTAGAGAATAAATTTTCTTGTAGATTATTATATTCTGTGAGATAAATATGAAAAAATTAATGGTTATTTTTTGTCGCTGTCTATGCCAACACTTTTCTCTCATTTTTTTTTTTGGATACACCTCTCACATCATTCATTATTGTTGATTTGTGAGAAAACATTTTCTCCTTTTAAAGGAGAAAAATTTTCTTCTACTAATGACTCATTCCATGAGTGAGTTCCACCTTGATTTTTTTTCTCTCTATTATTTTGTGGACCTCACTTATGCTATGAGTCAACAATAGAAGAAAATATTTTTCCATAAATTATTACTATCTTCTCATCTAACCTAATCATTTTGTTTTTTGAATACATTGAGATATTGAGGTTTGAACTTATAATCTCATATAAATTACTTAAATTTCTTACTAATAGACTAATTATTAGGGGTGTTCATCAACCGATCCAAATCGATTCAAACCGCGGTGACCGAACTGAAAAATTGATAACCGAATAAACTGAAAACCGAAAAAAACAGCAAATTTTAATTGGATTGGATCAGTTTTCGGATGGGTTGATGAAAACCGATCCAATCCAATCCGATCCAATATATTAATTCCCCTCTATCTACTTGGGTCTTTCCCCAACCATAGCTCAAACATTTCTAAACCTAAGACCCATTAACCCATCAACTAAACCCAAGAAAAAACCTAGTCATATCTCATTAATATAATTTCATGTGTAAAGCTTTATATTTCTTTGCAAAAAAAAAAAACTATATTATCGTTTACTGATGCTTTTGTATTTAAAAAAAAATTAAATTTACAAAGCTAATACATACAAAAGATGTTATTTGCACAATAATTATGAAACAAATTTTAGCATTTTCAAAAAATCGAAAACCGATCCAATCCAAACCGAAAAAATTGGATTGGATCGGATTGGATTTGAAAAAAAATCCAAACTGAATGGATGATTACATGATCAAACCGAAAGGATTGGATCAGATGATATTTCCTTCCAAAAATGATCCAATCCAGACCGCGAACACCCCTATTAATTATAATATCTTAATCTGATTATGTTTAATTACACAAAAAAGGATTCATTAATATATATATATATATATATATATATATATATATATATGGAAAAAATATTTTTCCGGCAACTTGAGATAAGTTTCTTTCCGACCACCCTAAAACTACGTTGTTTTGTTTATTTATTTTCTTATATTAATTGATTCATCTTTGAATGGTTATGATTTTCTTTTTCTCTCTCTTCCTTTATCACCATTGATCCATCTTTATACGGTTGTGATTCAATAGTCGAAGATAAAATTATCTCAAGCAGTTTGAGAAATGATAAGCCCTATATATATATATGTGTGTGTGTGTGGTTGTTCTGAATTCTGTGCAATAAGTTCATGGCATCTGACTCAATATTGGCAACATCGCAACAACTAGCCCTGGAAGAAAGCATTTCATTTTATAAGAAGTCTACTTATTAAATGGTTAGTGGATTTTTTTTAAGCTAGAAATTACTTACAAGTATAAGTTAGGTTAAACAGATTTTGAGAAAAATTCTTATAATAAAAAATTCTTTTTTTATAATGACAAAAAAAGTTAAAAGATAAAAGCTCCTATGAAGAGCTTTTTTTTAAGTTCTTATTCTGCTTTTCTTGAATCATGTGCTTTTTTTTAGGTAAAGAGCTATTAAGATAGACAGAGATAGTTTTTTTTGAAATATGTGCTTTTAAGCTAAATTTTTTATGCAATTACCAAATAACTTTTAACTTTTTTGTAAATTCTTTTTTTTTAGCTTTATCTTATAAGTAGCTTCTAACTTAAAATAAGAGAGGATCCACGGATTTTCTTCTTCTTTTTTATTATTATTACTATTATTTCTTCAAATCTTATTTCCCATTTTTCACTTTCTAAATGGGATTTATTTTTTTAAATGAATTCTCAAATTTATAAGAAAAGAAAAACAAATTAATAATTGATATTATACATAGATATATGAAAAAGTATACATTTCATGGAATTTATTTCTTTAATGTTTTTTGACCAATAATTAAGATTGTTGAGTTTTTTTTTTTTTTTTCAAAAGTCAACCTTTATTTTACAAAAAAATCAAATCCCTAAATCTGTACTAATGAATGTGACTTCGCCAATAATGAAAGTCATTATAATAGTTAGTGAAGTTATCATATTTAAAATAATCAGTATATTATTAATGTAGTTATCATATTTAATATTATTATAATTTTTTTATTTTTGATAATTCAAATTATATAATTTTAAGATTAAAATATGTGTAGTCTTCATTTTATAAGCCTCCCAAAAACAATATATAATTTATATTTTTCTTCCGTGCATGTCTGTCTCTCCGGATGGATTGGAATATTGGATGACAATGAATTTTTTTTCTTACAAACATCATTTATACAAACTAATTTCTTTGTTATTTACGCATCAATTTTGCTACAATATTTATATTTTTCTTGATTAAAAAAATAAAGTTAGAGAGTGTGTGATATTTTTATTTTACTATCCAAAATAATAGTTTAAGAATAGCGAAAAAAAATTGATGTGTACACATTATTTATATATAGATTTGAATATATATTTTTATCTTTCTAAATATAACAATTTTAGATTTTGATTCCGTATTTTTAAAACTGTACAAATGAGTCCTCTAAAATATATATATTTTTTATAAGGTCTTTTCTGTCAAATCATCAAAAGTTAACATTATCTACCCACATAGAGTCCTACATGGAAAGTAGACATCCTATGTGAATCTTACAGAGGTTAACATGGACATTAAATTAAAAAAAAGGGACTAAAACAAAATATAGTTATTTTGAAGGAAATAAATACATATTTAATCTGTGACATATTCATTATCAAACTGCACCTCAAGTTGGTCCCAGTCCACAAAAATTTCCCTGTTTTCATCCTTTGTTCAACCCATAATCTACAGAATCATCATCGCTCAAAACATGATCACTGCGAGTCAAGGTGTTGGATTTTGGTTTATAGAAAATGGGAAATGATATTCTCATGCTACATAAGATACTTATCTCATGTTATACACTCATAGAATTTTGTGCCAATTTTTTCTTTTCTTTTTAAATTGTGGACCCCACATATTTGTATCACCCACATGAGATAGTACTCTCATGTAACATAAGATTAATAAACTCCATAGAAAATTGTGTTTAGACTTCAAAGGTGTGGACTTTTTAGACGGAAGAAAATTATGCATAGAGTAAATTTTTTGACTACGTAATAAGGATGAACAAACATCAAATTAAATTTGCATTTATTGCTTGTAAATATTTTATTTCAGTCCTTTTAAATATATACTCTCTTTTTTTTAGTCTCTTATTTTTTTATTTTTTGTGTGTGTAGTCTCTTCTTTTTAAGTCCAACTTAGACGTTAATGTCCATTCTATTCACTTAATTCTACAATTTTAGGGAAAAATAACTATTCTTTAAAAGGAAACAAGCTCGTGTCTTTTTAGGTAATTTACCCAAAGTTTGGCCAATCAGATTTGTGTAAATCTGAAAAAATCATTGACGTATAAAAATAAATAAATAACTTTTCAAATTTACACAAAGTCTGATCAGTCTGATTTTGTGTAAGTCACTAAAAAGACACAACCTGTGTTCTTTTAAAGGACATCCACTTAACCCATAATTTTAACAGAAATATAATATAAAGATCATTTGAGAAATTAAAAAAAAGTTGTATATAAAGTTTAAATAATAAGGAATTAAAAACCAAATGCATCTTTTAGCTCATTATATATTATAGAAAAATATTTTTCTCATGTTACATAAATTTTTTTATCTCATATTACATATCCATCAAAATTTGAGCCAATATATATATATAAAGAGAGAGGTAGGATCCTTTGATACCGGTGTCAAATTTGACACCTCATCTGAGAGCCATTAGATCAAGAAAAATCAATGGCTCTGTTTTGTAAACATGTGGCACCGTTGATTTTTCTTGATCTAATGGCTCTCAGATGAGGTGTCAAATTTCAAATTTGACACCAGTATCAAATGATCCTACCTTATATATATATATATATATATATATATGGAAAAACATTTTCTCACGTTGTATAAGAATTCAATTCTCATGTTGTAATCTTTTGATTTGCGTGTAAAACTTTTCTTTTCTTTTTCTTTTTTTAATAAATGTGTGGTCCATCACTAATTGAGTCACAATATGAGAATTGAATTCTCATGCAACATGAGAAAATCAAACCCCTATATATATATATATATATATATATATATATATATATATTACATAGTACAATGCTATCTCATGTGTCTATATTATAAGGGATACGTTATTCTACCTATCATTTTTTCTGCCTACATTTGTCTATGACCTTCCAACACCATTAGATCAAAATTTCAAGAAAAGAGAAAAATAAATGTCAGTTAAAATGATGATCTAATGGTGTTTTAGAGTAGTAAAAAAAAATAAAAATGATAGATAAAATAACATATCTCATGTTTTAATCGCTTAAACTTTGTAGATTTTTTTGTAGTAACTATCGTTCCATCCTCTTATACAAAAAAAAGAAAAAGAAGAAGTATCGTTCCATCCTATGTTATATCTCTTTTCCCATCTTCTTTCCTTTCTTTTGTCCTTTGTGGCCCCTTCATACTGATCCAAACAAACATAATATATATTTATTTTTTTCCCAATCTTCTTCCTCTGAGGATAACATAAATATCTAAAGCTATGTAGCCTATAGGCAGGGGATAAAAGCGAAGAAACGTTTTGGTACTTGTTGTAACAGAAAGCCAAGCCAAGCCAAACTGTTCTCACGTTTTGCATTGGATCTCTGAAAATTATGGGCACCGGATGGAGAAGAGCCTTTTGCACTCGCGACCCACAATCCACAATACATAACCAACACAGAAGCCAAAGTCCCCCTCCAACCTGTGTCAGTCTGGGTTTTCTTTCCAGCACTAGCAACCCTTCGACACCACCACTGCACCATCAACAATCAGCAACCGCAAATGACAACCCCAGATTTCAAAGCAAAAGCACTCCAAACTCAAATCCAACCTCTCCTCGCTCCCCTAATCTCAAACTCTCTCTCTTCAAGAATAGCTTCAAATTCAGAGTAAGATTTTCATATTCCACTCACTCATCCTCGTATAATAGAAAATTCGAAACCTCTTCTTTATTTCTTCATTTATTTATTTATATATTTATATTTTTTTGGTTTTTGTGTAACAGAGTAGTTGCGGAATATGTTTGAATAGCGTGAAGACAGGACAGGGCACCGCCATTTACACTGCAGAATGCGCTCACGCTTTTCATTTTCCCTGCATCGCTTCCCATGTACACACCCACGGTATCCTCGTTTGCCCTATCTGCAACGCTACCTGGAACGACGTACCACTCCTCCAACAAAACGACGACGTCGTCGTTAACACCATCCAAACTCAAATCAACCACCAACAACAGCCGAGCCATTCAGATTCGGTCAGGTCCTACGACGACGACGAGCCTCTCCTTTCTCCTTTCACAGTCTCTGGCCAAATCGTTCCCATTCCGGAAGCAGACGAAAACGGCGAAGAAGAAGACGAAAACGACGACGCAGGCGAGTTCCAGGGCTTTTTCGTCAATCCAAAACCTCCATCATCGTTACAAATAAACGACGGTGATTCAAGGAGCGTTCGGGTGAAGTTGATGCCAGAGTGTGCTGTTATATCAGTCTCTCGGAGCCACGAGACTTATGCTTTGGTTTTAAGAGTGAAGGCTCCGCCGCCATCGCCGATGTCGCAGCGGGCGCCGATGGATCTCGTGACGGTGCTTGACAATGGAGGCAACATGACCGGCGCGAAGCTTCACATGTTGAAGAGCGCGATGCGCTTGGTTATCTCCTCTCTCGGCTCGGCTGATCGGCTCGCCATTGTGGCTTTCTCGGCTACATCCAAACGGCTGCTACCTTTGCGGCGAATGACGGCTCAGGGCCAGCGTGTGGCTCGGCGCGTTGTCGACCGCATCGTCTCTGGCCATGGAAACAGCGAGGGTGAAAGTGAAGCTCTGAGGAAAGCCACGAAGGTTCTCGAAGACCGGAGGGAGAGAAACCCGGTCGCTAACGTCATGATCCTATCAGACGGTCACGATGGGAAGGTGCAAACCGGTAACAACACCATTCAACGGAAATGCCTCAGCCACGTGTCTTCTACCCGGTTCGCAACTATTGATATTCCGGTTCATTCGTTTGGGTTCGAGATCCCGGTTCATTCGTCTGGAATATTAAGTGCGGTTGTGCAGGACTTGAAAATTCAGTTTGGCTTTTCGGCGCCGGCTGAAATCAGCGCTGTCTACACGTGCGGCCCAAGGCCCACGGCGCTGAGCACGTGCACGGCTGGGCTCGGCGATTTGTACGCTGAGGAAGAGAGGGAGTTGTTGGTGGAGTTCAAAGTGCCCACGTCAGCATTGGGGAGCCACCACGTGATGACGGTGCGGTGCCTATATAACGATCCTGCGAGTAATGAGGTAGTGTACGGTAGGAAACATGCGCTTCCGGTGTCGCCGCCGCGGAAGAGTGCGGCGCATTCTGTTGGCAGAGTCGAGAGGCTGAGAAACGTGTTCATAACGAGCCGAGCCATAGCTGAGTCTCGGAGACTCGCGGTGCACAGCGAGTTTTCAAGTGCTCATCATTTGCTTGCTTCGGCTAGAGATGTTCTGGTGCGGTCTAGCTCGGCTTCGGCTCAGGAATATTTGCGCGGCTTAGAAGCTGAGCTTATGGAGCTACATTGGCGGAAGCAGCAACAACAAACGATTTTGATGCAACGGAGGAGAGGGAGGGAGTTGAGTTTGGTGGATGAGAATGGTGAAGCGCTGACGCCGACGTCGGCTTGGAGAGCAGCTGAGAAGCTGGCTAAGATAGCCATGATGAAGAAGTCGATGAATAAAGTCAGCGATTTGCACGGCTTCGAAAACGCTAGGTTTTAATAATGTTTAATTGTTTTTCACTTAAAAAAAAAGAAAGAAAAATGTTGGTTTAAGAGAAAATATCAAAATGAAAAAAATAAAATAAAAAATGTTGTAGCATAGTTAGAGAAATGGATCATTATTAGGTGATGGGGCTTGGGAATGGAATGGGGACAAGTTAGGGGCAGACGGTCCTTTCTGCGCAGGAAGATTACTATGGAGAAAAAGTGTCATGTGTTATACAGTATAATCAATAATGGGGAATGTGCATACCCCAACCTAAAAAACGCAAAAATTGATTGGATGATTGCTGGGGGACTTGTCCTTTTGTCCTGTGCTTTTGAATTTTAATTAATCCCTGTTGAGGATCAGAATTTAGACCAAAGATACACTAAAACACTCAAATTAGCACAGATAAAATTGCTGGCATGTAACGCATGTTTGATGCTGGGTATGGAGATTTTACTGTATGAATGACAAAGTTGTAAATGCTGCGATAAAATCACTTTTTTCTATCCCTCCCCTTTTTAGTTTTTAGCTTTTGTGGAATGAACATCTTGTCTAATGGTTTGTGGGGTTAATGATTATGATTTCGACTAAGAACGAGGGTAAAATTCTTAAAGTGATCTTTTGGATAAATCATATGGCAGAGGACAGGATATAAGATAGAGTGGGTTGGACGAATAATGATAAACAAATGATTACATTGCACAATAATTGGATACCTTTACAATGTTGTATTGCAACCCCTTTACCTTAACCATTTACGATAAAAATATAATGCAATTATTACAGACACACCACCTTTTGCTAGCTTTCTCTATAGTAATGGTGGAAAAAAAGAGGGTCTCTATATTGGGGAAACAAAATTCGCTTACAGCAATCTATGGCAGGTGCATGGACTAGTATTAGTTTAATATGCTAAACTAATTTTCTTTTATCGAAAATCTCGATTTTTAAAAATATAATGAAAACAGTTTATGATAATGTCCGAAAATTAAAAATTTAGAAAAATTTAATTTTTCGAAAATCCTGAAAAATACCAAATATCAAATGTCACCTAAAGAATTATCCGATCGACATGGGCATGAAAGAGAAGTATTCTTTCTATTCGGTTTGCATATTACTTTATATGTTTTCCTCGAGTTTCATCAAGAAAAGCAATTGAATAATACCATCTTTGATCATTGTGAGTGGGAGCACCTAATGATTAAATGGTCCTGACCATATTAAATTTTCTCCTACCTCAAATGTGGAAGCCGCAAACTCACTCACAAATCACAAGCTTTAGATAGATATGATCAAAGCTAGAGGGGGTTCATAAATGAGATGCTTGATTGCTCGTATTTCATGACAATTCAATTCGTCTTATTCGAACAGCCTGTGTCAGTTAGCTTAGTTTCCAGCTTTTGACAACTAATTTTTACCTACTTCCTAATGGAGAAAAGTTAGTTAGCAACAAGAGGGATCTTATTGAGAGATGTGGAACCCAGCAAGTGTCTCGTGCGTTCAATGCATCGTTATCTGCTTTCGTCTTCCTGGCATATAAGAACCTGATCTTTACAATACACCATTACACTTTTTTCTTTGCAAAAAATAAATAAAAAAAGGAAAAATACGTTTCTTAGTGCTTAATAATGCCATATTGATTTAAAAACCAAGTTCATTGTATTAAAAATTGTAATTATTAATATGAATAGTGGAGAGCACTGCTTCTGAATTTTTGTTGTGGGAGTTTAACGATTCAGACAAATGAAGATGAGTAAATAACAATTAACAACATTCCTGACACTGACACTGTGGAATAAACATTTTAGGCATATTTGTTGTGGTAAAACCGTAAGTTTTATAAGGCTCACCTTCTTAATTCCTCGCTGAATGTGAACTAATGCTAACTTTTCAGCAATAGTACGAAACAAGAAGACACACCGAGAAT